>NC_139831.1:5402363-5622363 GCF_963691815.1 Echiichthys vipera
ACTGTTACAGTATTAAAGAACTCACCCCAACACTGGACTTTTGTTTCGATGTTAATAGCAGGTCTGTTTATCATCGATATGACGGAGATCTGTTCATAATCAAAACTACAGAATAGTCATAATAAAACTTTACTACAGGTGTTCTGAATTCATCATTTAGCGACAGCGATGTTATTACCTTGACATCATTTCATTATTCCCCAAATGTGTATTAGTCCGGGCCCTCTCAGTTCATTTTTGCCTCTGGACACAATCTGACAGAACTACAACCAATCAGAGCAATGAAATGCCGCTGGTATTTTCTCAGTAGAAAACAATGGCGAACGGGTAAGAAACTCTCTCAAATCACAGCAAAACGGTAAATTAAAATGCGTCTCTGAAAACGTTTTATGTGAGAAATACAATAACAGAAAACACGCTGAACAGACCTGCAGACTGGAAGGTGACGGTCATCGTCTTAAACTTCCGACATAAGATAAAACGTTGTTTTTGGTCGGCTGGAAATCTGTCTGTGTGGGAGAAGGGCCGGACCTATCTGCCAGAGCAAATGAAACATGTTTGGCACAATCGTCTGGTTTCCAGGCTGCAATGTTATCCTACTTTTTCCCCCCAATGCATTTATTTAATTTATTAAATGTAAATTCAAGCTTTTGTCTGTTGTAGTATAAGACTTTATTATTTTAGTCTGAACACCGTTTTTCTTGAAATACAAACAAAGGAGGTTCAGTATACAGTCAATAGACATCTGAAGAGACACACACACACACACACACACACACACACAATAATGATGAACTTCACATTAAATTCATTTGAAATTGTTCGAGATGATTGAAAAATAATACTTTGAGCTCAGATTTGTAAATGGGTTTTTAAATAATAATAATAAATTCCGCAAGTTCAACTTGTTTACTTTGTCGCAACTTTTGACAAAAGCACTTCCCTCCATTTGACCTCCATCTGTCAGTAATCTGTTGGTAGCCTCATAAGTCACACTTTTTGCACTGCGTTTAACACTCTGGCTGACCACAAAGAGCAACTCTCACTGTGTGACACGTCTTCGCTCCTGACCGAGAGCTTTAGTCATCGCCAAAAACATGCTTCAGTACAGCAACGTTTCACTTAATTTAATGGAAAGAGCTCCAGCTCTCAAATGCAGATGAGACGCATGTGACGATTACATTTCTCCACCACAATATCCTTTTGTTTAGCATGTGGAGAGATTTACAGCTACATTTGTCTACATAGAATAACTGAAGGCTTTTGTCATGATTCGAGCCAGTCGCCAGAATTAAACGTTAGTGTTTCTGCAAACGACAGATATGTTGAATATCAACGTTTCTAAACGCTGCAACACGTCACATTTCAGGTGCTCCACAGTCGCAGTTTTAAACATAATTAACCTGATGAATTCAAACAAAAACGATTAATGTTATTTAGGTATAGGCATCAAAACTACATGGTTAGGTTTAGGAAAAGATCGTAGTTTGGGTTGAAATCAGTAAGTCTGTTATGTAGACCTTATTAAGTTTTACTTTAACAAGAGACGGAACACGAATGACACATGAGCTGCACTCTCCATGGTGAAAGTCCGACGTGGTCGGCTGGAAATCTGTCTGTGTGGGAGAAGGCCGGACCTATCTGCCAGAGCAAATGAAACATGTTTGGCACATTCCTCTCGTTTCCAGGTTGCAATGTTATCCTACTTTTTTCCCCCAAATGCATTTATTTAATTTGAATTCAAGGTTGTCTGTTGTAGTGTAAGACTTTATTATTTTAGTCTGAACACCTTTTTTCTTGAAATACAAACAAAGGAGGTACAGTATACAGTCCACACACACACACACACACACACACACACACACACACACACACACACACACACACACACACACACACACACACACACACACACACACACACACACACACACACACACACACACACACACACACACACACACACACACACACACACACACACACACACACACACACACACACACACACACACACACACACACACACACACACACACACACACACACACACACACACACACACGTTAGGAGGGGTTCCTTGATGGCAGCTTCAGGAGGAAAATTCTTCAGAATTTTAAATCTACCTGAGGACACATTTTCCCTCCCGTGTGTGCATCACAGAAGGGACTCCTGATAAGACGTCGGTCTGAGGGTGATGCACCTCTCAGACCAATCGAGGCCCCCACCCACCTTTTCCCTTACGCTGACAAAGAGAGAAACAGACGAGAGGGGTTTTCTCTCTCAGTCTTGCTCTCACTTCCTCCCCAGCCGATGTAAAGATTGTGTGTAGAGAGAACGTGTTGGTGAACACCGACGGGGCAGACGGACCGCAGTGTGTGAGCTACTTCTCTACACTATCATATGATGCCTCCTGAATTTCCATAATGTGTAATACTAATGAATGGTGGAGGAGATGACTGAAGTCACTACAGGAATATTCTGTGATATTTCCATAGAAATGTTGCCATATTCTGAAAACACATGATTTTAGTTTTTCTACAATAAATATCTCTGTTTATATAAGTTTGCAATAGTTATATATATATAATTACTGAATAAAAATGGTTGCAGGGTGGGCCAAAAGCTGCTAGCTGCAAGAGGCGACCATAGGAAGCAATACACAGCCAAAGTGCCTGAGCTTCAGAGGCAAAGGAATCAATGATGGTTGACAGCGACTTATGGTCTGCAATGTATTTCAAACACAAACATCTGCATTATAGTTAGTGAGAATAAGAGGCACACAAAAAACTCAGAATAAAAAAATACTGTATCCTTGTTCCTTCCCTGAGTGACGGAGTATTGAGCCCAATAAAAAGGGTATTTTGTTAATTATTATGAAGCATAGGGTCATTTTAAAAAATGGTGGACTAATGTGCAACTACAACTAATGTACACAGAGGACAAAAGTCAAACATATAAAGAAGTAGCCATGGTACAGTAGCTGATCTCAGTAGTAAAATTGATGCTTTTCTGGTGAGTTGACTTGTGTTGGTTCTGGGAAACGAACGGCGGCGTATCTGTACACACTGACGTACATTAAGGCACCGGCCGGGTGTGGGCTTACATGGATTTAACAATGGGTCCGGGTGTGTGTTGCCCTTAATGTCTGAGCCTAGTAGCGTACAGTGGCGAGAGCACCAACACTAGAGATACAATATTTCACTGATTATTTAAAAAAACATGCTCTGGTTCAGATTGGGTAATAATTTTCAACATGTGGCACTATTACACTGACATATATAATGTGTGTGTCCTTTCCCTTTGCTGTACAAACTGTAAAGATCCTCTTCATTTTTTAGACTGTGACACTAAAAGAAAAATGCATTCCTTTTGCATTTTAGAATCCATTTAATTCATAGTTGTTTTTGCATGAATGCATAATTAGAAAAAGGCATAAAATATACACCAATTCTTAAATCATTACACTGGCTTCCTGTACGTCAGAGAATTGATTTCAAAATCCTCCTGCTCACATATAAATCACTACATGGTCTAGGGCCGAGGTATATCACTGATATGCTCCCACTACATAAGCCTTCTACATCACTACGATCCTCTGAGGCCAATCTGTTCGTGGTTCGCAGAGTAAACTCAAATCAAGGGAAAGCGTCTTTCAGTCATTGTGCAACAAACAGCTGGAACAAACTTCCTTTCACCCACTCTGACCACTTTTAAAACTAGACTGAAAACTTTCATGTTCACCTTAGCTTTCTGCTAAATCTTTGCACTTTTAACGTCCGCACTGTTTTTATTATTGTCTATGTTTTTATTCTCTTTGTCTTTCTGTAATGCATTTGAATTCATGACATGTTGTGCTGTGAAGCACTTTGAGTCTGCCTTGTGTATGAAAAGTGCTATACAAATAAAGCTGCCTTGCCTTGCCTCTAAAAGTTAATCTTTGAGATAATCATATTTACCAAAAACCTGTTTACCAAGCCAAATAAAATGAATCATCACCCGGCACGACATTACTGATACATTCGGTAAATCTTCACAGTATCCTGAGGTCATCATGTTTCATTGAATCTGGTTCTTCTTTAGTCTGTTGTGATGAAAAAGACTCATCTGACCACTGTCCAGAGCATGTCCCACAGACACTTGACCACACACCCAACAGCCCATTTTAAAAGACATTAGGTAAATATGTCTGAAGTCCGTCCACTGTTGTGGAGCAGAGGACTTCCCCCTCCACAAGAAAGCATACCATCTCCTCACTTCTCCTTTTGGTTCAATACCAATACTTAAAAAGGGTTTTCCTGTTGTTGCAGCATGTTCTGTGTGTTTGTGTAGGTGGCCATAATGCAGTGATAACATTCAGGTTGTCAATACCACACCTGCAAAAACTACCTATGACACGGTAGAGCTGCGGCTCCACTGATTCAAAATGAAAATGGGAAGTGCCGTCTTCCTGTCGGTTGTACTCAAACAACTTTGCGTTCACACACTTGCATCTATAGGCCCCACGCAGGCGCGGCTTGACGCCACTCTCGTATCACGTAGTGGTGACTGCCAGTGGAAAAGAAAATTTCATTACTCACACACACCAGTTTCTGCAGCTTTCCAACTCTCTGCAAGTGGTTTTCCTGTGTCCTCAGGGATAAGTATAAAAAGGTAAGCGACACCACTTTCTGCATTTCCAGTAAATCTTTCGAAAAGCCTCTTTTGGTGATCTGTTGCCTGCTGCTCACACCGATAACATGAAGTTGGTTCTTTTTTGCCTGTTTGCAGTCTGCTGCAGTTCTCTTGCCAGCACATCACTGCAGAGGAAAAAACTAGAAGAGGTCCTGATACAGTTAAATGATGTGAGGGGAAGTCTGCAGGTAAGTTCATTTACATTTACCTTTTTTCTTTCATCTTCTTCACTTTTTTTTTTTTTTACAACTTTGCCCGTGTGTGTTTGCAGTTGTCATTACTAACGCACAACGTTCTTGGTTTGTGTCTTGCAGCACAATGAGCAGATGCTGAACACTCCACCGATGGATATTGACGTAAGCCAAACTAACTTGTATTCAAAATGATGTTGACAGTTTGGTCACGGCCACACTAAATATTTGTGGCTGCTTACTCATTGTTGTTATTCTCCCACTTACTGTAGTTACTAATTGTCATGTGCCGGCTACTGTAGGAGTACATTATATGATGTGTGAAATTACAAAATGGTTTGGGTAATTAGCATATAATCAGCTGTAAGAGCTTAAGGTTAAAGGATTTCATGCAGGCTTGCAAATAACATTGTGATTTATTTCACAGTCTTCTAATTAATCTTGAAAAGTACATAAAAGTACAAAAGTCGAGTAAATTGAGCATATATGTATTTAAACTAAGTCTTTTTTAGTCTTGATTGAGGAATAATCAAGCATTGGAAATTATGTTTCTTGAGTTGAAGAGTGTTAGAGGACACATTATCAACCTCAAACCTTTTTACAAACTAGCCTTCGTGCATTTACATTTTTTGTGTATAAGAATTTCTGGTACCGGGGGAAAAAAACTGCAGTCCATCAGATTTCTTTAAAATATTATAAGATATAACAAAATCTAAATATGTTTTAGTGTAGAAGTAACAGGCATACATTATAACAGGTACAATTACTAAATTGATACAAATAAAACCTACAAACTACACAAGAGTACTTAGAGTACAAAGTGTTAAAGTGAGCGGTGCTAATAGCATTAAAATATTGCTATTCAGCCGTATTTTAGTATACTTCAACCCGACACTTTTGTAATGTTATGCAATTCCACATAACAATTTGGTTACGTGCACCTCCCTTTAAGATCAACTGCTTTACTCGTAATTCAGATCAGCCCTCCTTCTTGTCAGGCTGAGTGTTGAGTGAGTCAAGGCGAGAACCAGCTCAGTGTATTTTCTCACAGCTTCCGTTGCACGCTCAAGTGAAATGTGATGAGTAATCGAGCAGAGAGCAGACAAAAGCATGACACTTCCTCACCACCTCAAACTGTTCTCTGGCGTGCTAGAAAACATCTGACTCAATCTCTTGTATAAAAAAAAAAAAAAAGGCAGATTACGGCTTATCTCAAACCACAAACGATTGTCAAGTCAAGTCAAGTCAAGAGATCTTTGTTGTCCCCGGAGGGCAATTTGCGGCGAAGCCAGCAGCAAAAAAACTAAATTTTACAAGAAAACAATTTACATCAATTCAACAACAAACAAACAAATCTCTGGAGGGATCTCTGAGTGGGTGTGAAGCCACTAATTTGCAAAGCAAGGCTTGCTATTGCGATTTAAATCACACCAGAATTTGTGACTTTGAAGCTAAAGAAGTTAAAAAGCAGTAAGTCTTAAAATAAATAGCAGTATTAAAGTATTAAAGTCAGTTGTTCTCATTGCTTCTCTGGTTCGCTTCTCATCCTGAAGGAAACCTCTAATCTACTAATTCCCCAAGCACTAAAGCGGGGATCGTTTGACCTGAGCTACTTGGGTTCATGAGCGTCACACGTTGCAGTTTGATCATCTTAACAGAAAAACTGTTTCACTTGAGAAAAAAACAGTCATATCTTCGACACCTTCATTGAGATTTCTGAAGGGAAAAAACAGACAAAAAAAAAACCATCCAAAGCACTTTTGGGAACAGAAACATATCTTTTAAATAGTGGAAACTGTTCAGTTAAGTTTCGGCTGAAGTAAAAGTTTAAGGTATCAGATTGGAAAGTGCAACGATGAAGTCATGACATGAAACCAGAAACAAAAGCTTTCTTGGAAATGTTTTGATGGCAGGGATCAAAAAACGATACTTGTAGAATACTCTAAAAACAAATGTAATGAATTGTTGGTGAACTAGATCTATGTTTGGCAAAATACAACTTTTAAAGCTCTGGCCTCTTTTTAATGTTTAATCTGTATTTCATTTTATAGTTTTCTTAAAAATAACTGATTTAGCAAAAATTACAGCAACAATTTGAACAATGACACGACTTAAAAATGTGGAGTGTTGTGTTGTTTAAATGTTATTCACAAACATTTTATTTTTCCTTATATCACAGGACTGCTGCTGTCTGCCAGCCCTGCAGTGCTTCCGGGCTAATTTGCACGTGCAGTTCAATGTCACAGAAAGAAAACAAGGCAAACTCTACAGGAGCCTTAAGAATCACCTCACTGTAAGTAAATGGCGAGTGAAGGGGAGGTTTTCATTAACAGTACATCTCATACAAGCTTAATGTACAGTACTTTTTATTAAAAACATTTCTTTGATCCCTTTCAGGAGAGAGGTCTGGACTTCTGCAATTCAGGAAATACTCAGGTAAGAGAACATGTTACCAGTATTTCCTTACTGATATATTTCATTAATTCTATAAAAAAACGAGTGTGGTGTGTGTTGCACTCACAGTAAATGGTCATTAATTAGTAAGTTAAATTCTCTTGCGTTTGCCTGTTTCCCTTTAGTCCACCTGCAAAGACTGCGCCTCACATCCGAAGGAAAATACCACGGTATTTCTTAACAGACTGGAGTCTCTCATTCAAAAGGTAAAGGCATTTTCTTTTCTTTTTATTTAATCTGACACGTACATTTTGTTTTTACTGTAAATAAGTAAAAAGGTGGGTAGGAATCTGTAGCACTACATGACGCTAATCTTGTAAAGATGTGAAAATATGAAACAATGACTGATATTGGTGTTATTTCTCTCTTTAGGCCATAACCAGACTGCGCATGAAGTGAGAAGAGGCAAAGATCTCATTGTGACCAATTGAATGTAGAGGAGACACTACACTGAAAAGATGCTAAACATGTTATAGCTTTCTCAATATTTAACTTATTTAATATTTATTTAGACAGTGGTGGCAAACCCACTCAAGCTATGAAGATTGTATTCCAAGGAAAGCTGCTGTGCCGCCACCCAGTGGACTTAGTGGTTTAGGGTTTTTCTTACCCTCTTTTTCACTGAAAGTGAAAGTTAATTTATATGTTGTAGTTCTCAAAGAAGGATATATTGACATTTGTACTATGTATGACTTGCCTTAGTACAGGAGTTTGTATTGAAACAAGTGTACCATTTGAAATTATTAAATAAATTACATCACAAAGGTTTTTGGGGTGCTTGGTTTATACTTAAGACATCAGTTAAAGTCCTAACCTGACTCCGCCAGATGGAGTGATTCGCATTTGCTCAGCACATCCATCTGGGAACTCTTCTTTGGAGAGCTTTTGGGAAGGGGCGAAAATACAGGTTTCTGATTGGATAAACGATCTGTCTATCACCAACATACGGGCCGAATCAACCAATCAGATCAACAACGTGTATGAGGTACTAACAGTATTGAGGCAAAGCTCAGAAAGTAAACAACATGTCGGTAAAGGATATTTGCCGTTTGTGTAGCGCAAATGTACGGATAAAAGGCACAATTCCAACTGAAGGATCCAAGAGAAAAAAAACACTACTGAGCGGCTTGGTCGATAGCTGCGCTCATCTCATCTATGGAAGCCGCCATGTTGTTCACACTGAACAGTTGCTTTTCCTTTTGTCACACTTAAATCTGCCTCAAAACACACGGTGATTGGTTCGGCCGCTTGGCTAACTTCTCCAAATTGTCTCCGCCATACGTTACCAGACTGATCTGGGAGTAAAATACAATAGCGCTCGCAAGATCAGGATGGTCTCACAAGGCTATTAAAGTCCCCCTCCACTGAAAAAAGTGTTCTTCTGTTTCTGTCCTACAAAATATCTATTCACTAGAGTGAGTATCTGAGCACATGTTTTATCTAGACATGTGTTTTTACATTCCTCTCTCTCTCAGTACAAAGAGAAAACACCCTGCCATCATAGCTGTCAGCCACTGATAGTTACAATGAGGGGACCAGATTTCTGACACAAAATCAGGGGACCTTTTCGGAGGCATAAAAACCTCCAAAACATGCATTGGGACACTGCCCTTACCATTCATAAAGCAGTTTTTCTCAGCCGATTTCTCCTAAATTGTAAAGGAATTGATTAACAATGAGTTTTCCCCTCTGATTAAAGTAGCTGAGATCAAGAACGTCCATAAAATCTGCTGTTAAAAACCGGTATCAGCCAGACACCTCACCCGAACTCGGGCCTCCTCCGTACACCATATGCTTTTCACAAGATTTGGGGAAGAGTTTTAAATGGAAAATGCCACAGTTCATGTTGAATGAATGATTTTAGAAAAATATGGTTTTAAGTGAATCAGTTTTCCGTAAATGTGGTGGAAATAGCAAACAGCCGCCGACAACTGAAATGTAGGCCTATGTGGCTTCACTGGCTTGCCATAGCCTGCGAAGAATAACATGTTAAAAAGTCCATAGTGGAAGTCTGTCGCTTATCGATAACCAAACAGATGCATTGCTCATCTGCTTTAAAGTTGACCTGTCTTCACCAGAGCCGCACTAAAGTGGGCATAATATGTAGCCTACCCAACTTTTGATACATCCGGCTGCTATTGGAATATTATTCTTCAGATTGTTTAGCTTTAAGCATTTGAACCATGCTAACGTGACTGGAGTAAGACCTCTTGTCAGAGCATTTACAACTCAGCTGCAGAATATACACAATGAAGAAAAAAAGGAGTCAGATGAGAGTAGCGTTACTAAGTAGGATAATGCATTAGTGGCATTACTGGTCATCACTGACACAAGTTTGTGATAAATAGTTTATAATACGTTTCTGGTGGTTTTATTTAATGACAAGTTGCCTCTAAGGAGTTGGAGTGACACTGAAATGTCATAATAATAAAATAACATTCATTACAAATATTGATTTACTGAGCTGACAAAGTTTTTTTTTGTATACAAACTCTGCATAGCCGTTTCCCACCACCAGAGGGCCTCATGGTTTCTAAATGGCACGTTTAGTCAGGGCTTGTGAACAATACGTGAAAAAAAAAATGTTCTTTGACTGTTTGGACTGTGAGAAAACATGTCATGTGTATTATATATATTGTTGTGCTATGTCCTGTGTTCTTATTGCTTGATATTGTTTATTTAATAAATTAAAAAACATGAAATCTGTGTCACTTGAGGAGAAGAAATTATGTTTGGGCAGGTAAATCAATATAAAATCCTTCTGTTCTTATTCACCTTCACCATCTTTAAAACCAGGTGGATTTACCATGAGTGGAGACGTGGTTATATCCTGTGGTGACAAAACTACCACAAAAAACACTTCAACAAGCAAGTATGCGGCAACAAAGCAATCCAACAACCAGCAACCTCTGACAACTCTCACAATGACAGGTGCAAACATGTTTTTAAGCAGGTGTACCACAAACACCACTACTGTGTACTTCCCAGATGTCAAGGGGGATTTCAGCATTACAACCAAACTCACACCTGTGAACAAAAGTTCTTCCAACACAAGAGCCTGTGTTGACTTAGCCTGCTAGATCAGCCTAATAATGTGTGTATTTCAATTTAAGAATGCGAGCAATGCTTCAGCAAAATTTTGAAATGCAGTGTGGTATTGCCTTCTTCACAGCTGTAACCACACTGGAATGAAAGCACACAAAACAAGCATCTGTGTTGAGCATGAGCACCGAGTCAAACAACTGTGGACCTAGCAGATGTCTTCATGAACAGACTGTAAAAAGTTTTCTTCTTAACGAATGCCTCTTGGTGTGTTTGGTTGTGTACAGTCTGGTTAAGGGTTTTTCCACACCACAGTGGCCAGCACAACATGTGTAATATGTGTAAACTGAACTTAAAAAGTACAGTTCTGCAAAAGCAAGAAAGCCACGAGTCTCCCGTGTTGACTGCTGGTTGCTCATCCCTGCCTCACCTTGTTGTCCAAATTTGGCCATTTTGGCTCTAGCGTTGTAAAAACAAAAAGCAAACCTATTCTTTAAAGAGAACAACGGACCGTGACTTGATCAGAGGGGAAATGTTTAGAACCATCAAACACCCCACATGACTTTATATCTCATCAACCCCAACTGAACCAGACTGACACAGATTGTCCAATACGTGTCCCTGCTTTAAATCCAAATCACGTCCTTGCTTCCTTGACAAACACTTGCTCTGACTGAGCCAAATTGCAGTGGCACACCCAAGTGATGGTTTTGGCCGCCCATTACCACTGTGGTGTCAATGAACAAGGCACTCAACCGCTCCAGTAAGAGACGCTCACAGTTCTACCAAGAGATTTTAATCAGTGATTTGTGATTGTTGTTATCTTTGCAGAGTATAATATTTTATCAGCTACGTGGTTTTAGACGTTGCCATTTTTACAAAGCAAACCTTGGATCACCACTCCAACTCAAATGATCTAAATGGATGGTAATGAATCTATATCTCACCCTCAAGAAAGTGCTTGAGATTTAATCGCAGATATGACATGTGATCAGCACTAACAATACGATCAAACTGAACATTACTCAATATATCTGACCACATCAGTGTGGCCCGACCTCATTTTTCAAGCTCTATTCTAGTACTTGTCAAAACATTTGCTACTGAGTGCCAAGTCTGCTCTTCTGATCACACTGCCACAGAAATGAGATGGAAACGTAAAAATGTATGTTAATTAAAAACAATGGATAATAGAGCTACAATTTGTGCATGATGGAAAACTTTCACTGTAGACCTTTGTTCCAAAAAAATCCCTTTGACTAAAACAAAGAACAATTTCCTCCTCTCCTTTAACGACACAGGTTTGTGGGTGCCATGCAATCAAAAAAAAAATGGGACAGATTCAAATTTTTCAATGTCCAGAAATAACTTCTGACTCAAAAATGAAACACAGTAAATCAGCAAAGCCTCCAACTGAGAGTGAAGCTATTCTGTGGTGGTCTGTGGTAACCAAACCTCCACTATCTCCACTGACGTCACTACTATCACCCTAAGTGTCATCCTATGACACCTTATGTGGTGGTGATGTCATGAAATGGAGCAGGCAAAGGCCACAAAATGACTTCACTTTCATGAGGCGTAGTATTTGATCCACTATGTCTCTCTGCAGATAGAAACATTTTAATCAAGAAATAAAACCTTGAATAGCCACAACTATGCAAACACATTTTTCTATCACTGTCAACGGCAGAGGCAAGAGATGCAAAGCTGTAACCAACTATGTGATGTTTGTTACTCTTTGGAAGGGATGAATTATTGTCTGATGAGAGAATGAAGAATGAACACCTGATCTTCGTCTTCTGAACTTCATTGATCTTCATAAGCTAAAATACATTTTGAAAAAAGCAAGAGCATGTTTAAGACATCTGGTTAGCTGTCATAATGCGCACATTACTTTATGAATGAATGACATTAGCAAGAAGCTGTGTTTATACTGCCTAGAGCACAGCCACTATGGGCTAATCTTTCAGAAATCCTTTGTTTTGCAGTACCAGTATCACCAGTATTATCAGTACCATCCCTGATTCCAAACTGTTTTTCAATCACCTGCAACAATCTATCTTTAAATTCTGCATCTCTGTATTCTTTACTTTGTTCGTCATAAAGTTTTTATACTTGAAGAGACGTGAAGGGGCTTGTCCGATGCCGTTTGGGATGATGGCTTTTGCACGTATTGTGGCGCTGAGTGGTAGATCTAGTCCAATAACTTTAACGACGGACCAGGGCTTCAGAGTCTGTGTGTAAACGTGACTGACCCAAAGTGTGAGGTCACACTTATTTTTAAATCTCAACAAGTTCAGACTAAAAGTAGAGACTTGGGGCCCTATTTAGACGATCTATAGTGCATGCTCATAAGCGCATGATGCAAGTGCATTTAGTGTGTGTCCAGCTCTCTTGACGGTACATATTCTGACCGCGAGGATTGTGTAAAGTTATGACAAAAGGTGATCTGAGTTTGTGACTACACTACAGAAAAATGTGTTATTAACTACCAAGCCAAATTTCAATTATTAAAAAAATCTCAGTAAATAAGGTTTCAAAACCATAAAAACTACGCAGTACTCTCTTCTCTGAAATGCTGGGGAAAAGTGCAGCCTCTCTCAACTGTGAGATCTGAAAAATTGGATGCTTCGTCTAGCTGCAGAAAGAGACTCTGACACAAGCAAATGGTGGTTTTTAGGCTATTATTATAGTTCAGTAAGCCACTTCTGTTAGCGCTTTGATAGTAATCACCATTATGTGTTAGCATTGAGCTAACAGACTTTTTAATATATAATTTATTTAAAAATCAGTAAACATTGCAATGATAGTAAATGAACAGTAATATCTAACAGATTAAGCACTAAGTATTGCCTCCTAGTTGTAGCAGTTATGCTAGCTATAGAAGTCATTTTCCTTGTTAGGACAATAACTTGATTGCAATGCTAATTTCCATAATCACGTTAATGGAATTGTATGTTAACATTGAGCTAACGCCTGTATCCACTTCTGGCTTCATAAAGGCTCAGGTTTTTTTGACTTGGCAGTTCGTAAAAACGTATTTATGGGTTCATCAAACCACAGCAGCTTTTAGGCATTTTTCAGTTTTCTACTAGAAGACAGAATTGAAAAGGAGGCACTCAAGTCAATGGAGAGCATGGATGTATTAGATTAAGATGGAGTGCAGTGAATCTCTGAATTTCCTTTACACAGAATTAACTGAACCAGAATTTAAAAAGAGACGCATCTGCTCGTACGAGAATCAGCAGAAACTCCGCCGTCTCACAGTCCTCTGTGCCATTGACAGCTCCATTTCATTCCAAATGAGCAAATACACCGATAACCTTTTTAACTGAGGAGGAGGAGGAGCAGCTGCAAGTACATGTGTGTATAACAAGCATGATGTGTGGAGCAGCTCTTCGTTTATAACTTGTACACTTAAAATCATCCACCTGCCAAACACGAATGAATGATCTGCACTCACTCTCCTCTAGTCCCTGTAGGCTACTGCTTTTTAAATGTTGTGCTGCATTGAATTAAGAGTGTAGTCTTTAAGGATTGGAGAAGCTGTTATCAGTGATTGTAAAACAGGGGTGCAATATCGACAGGGGGTGAAAAAGGTGACAACCAATTTCCCTATACTCAACAATAGTTCCTAAACGTTGTCGTTCTTTCCAGCTAGTGGGAGATTCTATTTGTTATATTAACTAGGAAGGTCCATAAAAAGTAAATGAGCATTTGATAAAATGTTCGTCCTGAAATATACCGCATATATTCTTCCTTTAAATTGACACCAAAAACATATTCTAAATGAGTGATTTGTCTTGATAGCAATGCCACATTAATCAACTGAATACACAGTTTTCTTTAGCATCCGCTCTTTATAAAGCAAATATATTTATATATACTGGTGATAGTCCAACAATACAAACAATGAGTTTTAACTTCATCATCAAACTGAGTACACCAAAATAATATTTCTAAAAAGGATAGATATTTTAACAACTCAACAAAGATAATATAAATGTAATATACTAATTCCATATGTTAATTAATAGTGTATAACACAATGCATGTGCGCATAAACACTACGACTGGAGTAAAATGATCCCGTGTCCCCACATCAGAAAATAGTAAATCTTTGGATTTTCACAAAAAACATTGTCCTGCTGAAATTTGAAAACATCACTTTGGACAATTTACAGAATTAAATGGCCAATTGATTCATCAAGAAAAAATGTTATGTTGTTAATTGTAGTTTATTCAAATATCAAGGAAACAAAGACTTACTGTTTGCAATAAATATATCATAAAATGTACGCAAAACAAATAAAGAAAAGGTTGAAATTCTAGCTTTCATAAAGAAATAAAAAATAACTCTCTGAAAAGTGCAGGAGGAAGTTCCCAAACTTGGAAAGCATGATTTACACGCCCTGTTCTGTAGGTGTTGTGTGCTTGTGGAAAAGATGACTTTAACTTGCACCGAGGAAACACACACACGGTGCCTGCCACAAAAGGCTTCAAGTAATCTGTGTTTAGATCAGCCCTTATCTCCGTTATCCCACAATCTTAAAATGTACCTCATGGAAGCATTCATATCATGTGGAAGACAAAGGTTAATAACAGAGCTTTACCAAGTGGTTTCTTGGGTAATTGCAACAATAAGAAGACTTATGTCAAGAAAGAAAGGTAATATACTAAGAACATTAAATATAAGAAACAGTATTTCACAGTGCAAGTGCAAACAAGTGGCATCTTTAATTTTCTTAAGATTGGAGTTATAAACATAAAACAAACGTGTAACACACAATCTCACTGAACATGAAGGCACACAGAAAGAGGAAATCTACATGAGGTCAAATGTGAGTTGAATCAAAGATTATAAATCTTGCATCGGCAGCAACGTATAGAATGAGTGCATTTGGGTTTGGTTTATGGTAATCTTGGTTTACAAACTTAGTTATGACTTAAACAATATATAAAACTATGAATTGTTGTTCGACCAGTCACAAGACCCTAGCAGCTCAATATCAAGTTGTGGGGAAGGCCTTCACAGTAACGCATGGAAACACCAGGGATGCCCCCACATAGTGACAAATTCCATGGATAGAAATTTCCCCACCCTCTTCACTCACGTCAAAATCCTGTCACATTCATTAGTTTTGGTGACTCCTGGAGAAACCTCAAAACTGAAACCTAACCTGTGAAGCACCAATAGGTGACGACAATGGCCTAGGTGCAATAAGCAGAGGTTGTGGCATGGTTCTTCTGTCACCTCTTGTGGGGAAACCCCATACGATTGCCTTCATTTGTGCCAAGTATGACAAAACCCACTCAAGATACATCCCTTCATGCAGTCAGTCATCCTCCTGTCTATTTTCACTTGCTGCAACGTCACTGTTCTAACTCGGTTGCAAAGACCTAACAATGTAATGCAGCAAGATCTTTATTTTTTGTAATGCATACTGTATGTGAGAGAAAACAGTTAACAATGCCAAACATTGTTTGAAATAAGCCGCTGCCCCAGCTCAATATGCAACCTAAACCCAACTCGAAAAGACATGGTTACAGATACATTTGTGGTCTTGAGAGCTGTTGTTCATGTTGAAAAAAAAGAAAGAATTGCCAACAAATTTCTCTGAAGAAAGGAAACCAAACCTCATATGTCACTCATTATGCTCACTTTGTCACTGATAAACACACTCTTAAGCACCAGTCCATAAAATAATCAATCTCCTACAAATGCTATTCACACAAATTGAAAACATCAAACCCCTTTCATTTGTGATTGGAAATTAATAAGTCATTAAACACATCATTTAAAAATGATAGTATCTGTTCAAACATGGTAACATGTTTCAGTGATCACCACCATAAAAGGACACGCCGTGCCCACTTTGGGGTTTCACCATGCAGTTGATGAGGGAAAAATGATACATGATTGAAAGGAAAAATATGACAACCTACTAGAACATACCTTAAACCTGCCTACTCATTTTTGGATGCTGTGCCCTATAAATTAGCAGAAAGCACCAGATGTAACCAGAAGCCACTGATGAACAGAGCTACTGTACATCTTCATAGAAAACTGCTGCCAAGATTTTTCAAAACTTCAACATGGACCAGTGCTTCAGAATTGCCCTCTGGATGTTTTTCCTCATAGGCTATCTTCAAGCAAAACCTGTCTGCCCTGAGCAGAGCCTCAGCGCAAAATCTTCATGCTTCAACATGGCTGACCTGGACTTCTGCGCTCTACGCCAAAATGTCAAATGTGTAAGTAATTTTATGATGAATAGTTTGGAAAACTGACCAGAATCAGGTGTTCCAATAAAGTGAATGCTTCAACAGAGAGTGAATACTAAAACTGTCTTTTTCTCAAATTTGTTTTAGGAACACAATGTGACTTTCTCCTCCCCAACAAATGTGAAGGTAAGAAATCACAGCGGATCATGTTTAAACGCTCTTTCAGGATGTTTATGCTGCTTTTGGAGATTTCTGCAACCAAACCTTTGCCAATGGCGTTTTTCATCGCCAAACCTTTTAATGTTAGCAATCCTGTTGTCAACCACTAAGCAGGAAAGATCATTTTCTTTTAAACTGCTAGAAGAAAATCTGTGTCTTAAAGATTTTTTGCATGTGATTTAGAGAAGCAAGAGGGCGCTGTTGATGATTAGCAATCACACCTTAAAACCAACATCTACAATCAGCTTTAACAATCATGTGAACATCAATTGGCTCAGATGAAACTTTTCACTGAGTTTCCTTATTTTGTTGATTTCATCACTGGACTAAGTTTGACCCAAGGGATTGTTGTGTCTCTGTCAGGAAAACTGCCATAACGCAGCCCTGGAGGCCATTAAGAAAGGGCTGGAAAGTGCCAAAAGGAACTGTAGAGATGATGATCAGCGAATCAATGACACTCTGGATGCTTTGAGTATGGGCTGTAAACCTGTGAGTATTGCCTGATAAATGATTTAGATTGAAATTCCTCACTCAAAATGCATGATCCCACACTAAACAGGCCATCTCTCCTCAGACACAGAAAGTCTCTTCAGAGTGCAAGTTGGAAACCAAGGAATCCCAGTTTGAGAGCTTTGTGAACGCCAGTGAAAGTTTTGTTCAACTCCTCAACACGATTCTCACCACCTCCGGAAACTGACTCCTCGGATGTTTCCTCTACTTTATCATTATCTAATATTAGACACTGCACTAAATTTGATTGTTTTTTTCCCTTTAAGTAACAGTTCAAAAACACTGTAGAAAGTTCTCAAGTAATTTATATATTTATTTATTAATTTATTTATTATGCAACTGATCTATGTGAAAATGTGCTAATAAAATGTTAATTACAACTGCGATACATGATTCTTCTCTTAAAGTATTAATGAATTTGTTCATGTAAGATGGTAATCTTCTCTAAATTATAATATTGGTGATTAGTATCAAAGAGACGTTGGCATCAACTGCAATAACTGCACCCAAGAATCCAATATGGTAAGGATGGTATGCTCATGTGTGACTACTGTTGATATGAGGTTAAACAGTTTTTAATCTAACACTGTGAAAGCCACTAGTCCTTATGGACTAAAGAGTGACACAACAATAAGTAATAATCATAAAAAACCCATCAAGGTTAACTGGCTAACTTGGTTGATCGTTCGATCGAAATTGATTTGGAATGCCATGAACAACGCTTTTGTGGATTTGAAAAGGTACCACCGCAACTCAGTACATTTTAATGTTTTATTGAAGGTGTGGTGTCTTGTGTTCTGCGGCGGTGGAGGCAGAAGGAATTAACCGACACAAGTTGGAGGCGTGGGAATACACCCACACAAGTGAGTAAAATCGACAATGTGGAAATGGAAAATGGAAAGTTGACGAGCAGCAATGACTGAGGGTTGCATGACAAAACTAATAAACCAATAAAGTAACAGAAGATCCATCACACACTCTCAGTTGAATACACACTTTGACCTTAAAGAACATGCACAAGATGCAAAAGAAAAAAAAAAAAACATGGTGAACTCTGGGCAGAAAAGCAAAATCTGTGCACATACACATGGGCAGTAACCGCTTCATACCCCTTCCGCTTTAATAAAAACTGCTTGCGCACTGCGGCCTCCCCGTTCAATGTTGTTTTTATTGGTTTTCATTCCTCCACGTTTAGGAATTTTATCCAATGATTTTGCTGTATTATCCACCGATAACATGATGAACTAGCTTTGGGGCGAGTTTGAATAATCTAAAGGAGCTATTACTGACTTAACTTTTTTATGTATATATAGTCTTCACTTTTTATCCTTATTTCCATCTTTACTTGCTAGATTAATAAAACTCATTTGAGCAGATAAACTTAAGATGACACAAAAACCACCAACCTCTTGAGTCAAAACAAAGTCTGATGAGCACAAGGGGCCAGGCTTCCGTCATTGTCCCTGCATGTTGTTAAATTTTATTTCTGCACTGAGCTGTCCCTTATTTAATTGTCAATCACAGAAAGACATATCATACATGTTTAATATATCTATATATTTTTAAATGTACAAAAAAGTATATCGTCAGCTCATGACAAATATTTGCACGACAGAGCAGACAAAGAAAAAACCCTCTGCACCACAAACTAGGGACGGCCAACCTACTTTCATAAGAGCTCAAAGTTAAATGCTGCACTACAATAGGTTACTTGAGGGATTTTACCATTTTGTAAAAGCAGTGTGAAAAAAAAAATTCCAAGAGTCATCTAAAGGAAAAACAAAGCTGTATGCATTCGGTGAGATGCAACTAATTCAGCCCACCCTTTCCACCCCACAGCTATATAAATCCAATACAGCACAGGGGGGGTAAGTAAACCAGTACAACACCTCTACAAGACAAGCTGCTTATCACACTGACAAATATTTAAGCTGAATATGGAGCACTTTATCAGGATTGCCTTTTGGATAACTCTCTCTGGTTGTCTGCAAACAGAATCGATGTCAATTAGTGACTTTGGTATCAACTTTATGCGGGGAAAAGTTCAATGTGTAAGTCATTTTAGGCCAAAATATATTTGCATATTAGTTTACAAAGTTTCTAACAGTTGCTAATGCAGTTTTCTTCTGTTCATACAGCTATCAGACTCAATATTCTATGCTCCAACAAATGTGGAGGTAAGGCTCAATTTTATTTTTTTTACTTTTTCTAAGTTTTTGAATCAGTTCTTTAAAATATAATGATGCATTCCAAGGAATAATATGGCATATATATACTGTATATACTGTACTAATATGATGATGATGATGATGATGATGATGATGATGATGGATTCAAGAACAAAAAAACAGTCATGTTGGGTACTCCCCAGCATCAAAGAAGCTCAAGTGTCAGAGTTTAGATGAGCGCCCATTAACCACATGTAAAAAGGTTCTCTAGTACAGGAAATGAGCTTGGCAGGTGTTGATACTACAGCTGTTACAGCCACTATCTGTTGACTTCTGTGAGTACAGAGACAGGTCTGCTTCAGTCAGAGCAGTAAAAGGAAGCTAAAACACCTTTCTCTTCCACTTGCAGAAACAATGTATTACTACAGCACTGGACTGCGTAATGAAAGAACTTAATGTGACAGCCAAAGTGGAATGTGGAGACCCCTTTGGATACATAGACGATGCTGTCGAGTTCTTGGACCGTCAGATTAAAGAACGATCAGGAAAAGGCCATGTAAGTATTCCTCCATGCTGTGCTGCCAAATCAAGTGTCATCAAGTGACTAAAACATGGCATTTACTCAAATGGACTGAACTAATGTATCATCTTCTCCCTAGGCTCCGACAAACTCCATTGAATGTGCTTGTGAGAGATGGCCTCAAACTCCTTACAGTGACTTTCTGAATAAAGCGGTTTCTTTACTTGAACTTGAAAAAACCGATGCCTTGCTTTCATGAAATGCAAAGAATGGACAATTAATCTCCATCTAGTATGACATGACAAGATCGACCATTGGTTCTGAAGCAGACGGACTTTCCAAGAGTGTTTTAAGGATTTTATGTAATCAAGCAACATCTATATGTCGAATGGAGTGATCTCAGGTATATGTTTTTAGTGATGCTATGATTCTAAATACTGCTCTACAATATTTACATGTATAACTATGTCATTGCAATGTGGAGCTAAGGCAAGTACTCAAACTGAATGTTTTTTATTTACCACATAATAATCATGTATTCTCTCGCTCTCCACACATCTTTACAACTTCTACAAGAATCTGCTGTGAAATATATTTAAATGTTCAGTTTCCAACAATGAGGATGTATTTGATGTAAGCTACTGTACAGCGTTGAATTTGTATTTAAATATTTATTATTTATTTTGTATGATGTACGTTGGTGCTCTAAACCTGAATGTATAACTTAGTAAAATGTTATTTTAAAGAGTTTGTGTATTGCCAATAAGAACATGTACAAACTACATAAAACAAGCTAAAAGTGAAAAGTGTCCTCTGATGATTACAAATATTTCTGTCCAAAAGTTAGTTTTGCGTGTGTGCTGCTTGGTGGAGCTTTTATCGAATAAGCTATCTGAATTAAGTTTTGGATTTACCCATAAGATATATTAGACATAATACAAATTCAGTCTACACAAAAGCCAGATTTCCTGTTAACATTAGCAGTGACGCAGTGTGGCAGAGGAATAGTTGTATGGCCTCTGTAGGAGGACTGAATTTCCTCAATGTTCAGGGCTGGTTCAAGATGTTTGATTATGGAAAATGAAGTCATAGTGATTCATTCATTCATTGTCAAGTCATTTTAGGAACAAATACAGATTCTGTACACTCCCACAGACATTTGTGCCGAAAGGTAATTTAGCAGCGTGATAGCCAAGAGATTTTTTAAAACGTAGTTAGTTTTCAGGTCCCCCACCAACCCCCCAAAACCCCACTCCTTAATCTCATTTTATGACCCATAGAATCAGAAAGGGGAAAAGGAAGTCCCTGTTTTGACCCCCACCAAGTACAAAGGCTTTAACTGGACTTTGACCTTCGCAGGTTCATTAACACTGAACGGGTTGTGAGGTAAGGCTCTAAACGGCTCCATTTTCTGACTGTCCTAGCCAAACACTGCCAACCCATCACCATGTACACTGCTATGGTCAAGCAGTGTCTGGAGTATGGTAGTGTTCTTCCAGTGGGGTGCAATAAAGGCTAGGCTGCACTGCTGGAGAGGGCTCAAAAAGAGCATCCTCATGATCATCTCCTGGGGCTGCACCCCTCCACTCCAGGAGGGAACAGGCAGCCATTCAGCTAGTTGTATAGATGACACACTCAGAACATCCACTCAAATGATTTCCTCTCACAGACGAGAGCAGAAAATACAGACTGCTAACAGAGCAGCAACAATCTCACACATGCCCAGCACAGAAAAAACAGTCTGAAAGCAGCAACCCTGCCTAAGGAAATCAGACTTTACAATAAAAAAACTGTATGGAACCAAAGATAGATTGCTAAAGCTGTAAACTGTGAGCATGAACACAAATAAACCCCCTCTCTCAACATTACAGAAAACATATAGAAAATGTGACATAAATGACACCAGGACAGTCATCTCCCTAAAAAACACTCACTCACCACTATAGTATTCATGGATAGTTACTGCCTTTTCTTTTAAATGGGATCATTCGATCCATCCCCCCGATCATGGAAGAGGCCATTTTGTGCCCCGATGTCATTTCTTCAGAGTCAGGGGTACTTGTTGCTGAAATTTGCTGTATAAATAAACTTGCCCTGTCTCTGATGTATTTGTTAACACTAGATTTTATAAATAAAATGGCAGAAATAACGAACCACCCAGGGGGATACAGAGTTCTTAATGCAGCCACGATCTACTAGAAATGCAGTACATATTACACATGCTCCTGCACAGCACCTCAGCATAGGTGCACAGCGTCTAAGAGCTCGGGTCTCAAAGGTTTTCACTTTGTAACCACATCAAGAGAGTCGCATATCCTGTTTATCTCTAAACTTACTAGTATCTCCTCAGTGACTGAAAAAAAAAAATGCGCTCATATATTATTTTACAATGTATAAATCGGCTTCTGTTTGAGAAAACTGAATCAGTAACTTCAACAGCAATACAAGGCAGAATTTAAAGCTGAATGAGGCAGTTTATTTTTGGTGCAGTTGGGCACAAAATCCATAATAATCGTTCACAATATTGTTATTCAAGAAGTCCGAGACAAAACTAGACCATCTTGGCTGTTTTCAAGCTTTAAAAAAAAAAAATCAAGCCGTGAAGGGAGACTTTGACCAATCACAGGTTATTTCAGAGAGAGAGAGAGAGAGCGAGGGAGAGAGCGAGAGCGAGCATATTCCTATTGGCTCAGAACAGCTCACTCTATTTAAAATCCAGTGTTTTTGGTTGTTGTTTTTTTTACTTTTTGACATACTGCACTTTAATTACACATAAAACATTCAGATTCAGCCAAGATCACAATACTAAAATAACGTCAGTTGGTGACATTTTACAAAGAAGTCAGCAGTTGGCTGTCTGATGTTAGACAAATGCATACAGCATAGCATTGATAAAGTACTAAAAATGAGATGAAATAGTTAGAAGGGAGAACTTCTGGGAGACTTCCCTCTTCTGATTAACAGTGCAGCTCAAAATGGTTCAAAATTGTGCCTGCTAAAGTACCTGAAAAAATAAAATAACCTACCAACACTACTTTTATCTATGAGCAGCCATGAAGGTTTTCAATTCAGGCATCAACTCTGGGGATCCACACATCTGGAGCAGAACCTAACCAGTCAAGAGTTGTAAGTATCCCAATAAAGCTAAACAGCATTTGAACATTTGAATAAATTGCCATACAGACATAAAATCAAACAGTCTTTGGTGCACTGCATTACACTTTAAAGATCAAACTCTGCATAAGATACAAAAGTAAGTGCATACAAGTACGAAACATGGAGCTGTACATACAACTGAAAGACTTGATCCTTGGATCTGAATGCACTGGTAAGTCCTTCTGTTCCCAAACCATTAGAAAGTAAATACACCACTCCATTCACAAGGCTGCTCAACACTTAAGAGTAAAGGATCCACTGCATCGCATACACAGGAAACCAAAGCATTTCCTGTATGCTTATATGTAATAATAGAGTGATGCAAATCAAAAGTTTGCATCATTGACCACTTTATGGTAATGCCCCTCAAAAGATGGGAGATCAGTAATTATCAATTGTCAAATGCTGGTAAACTAAGGCTCATATAGTCTACCAGCCACTTCTTGTATAGAGGGCAACACATGATAGCATACATTGTATTGTAGGTCTCTCATGTTCTATCACTACAGTAGTTAATAGTGTCTTACTTCCACACATCACTTAAAATGATGCAATAGGTGAACAGTCACTTTGTGACAATGTTTAGATTACAGCTGACTTTATGGAGTTCTAGCTTTTGTACAGATGTTGCAACTGAACAAAGTGGAAACAACAAACTAACCACAACATAGCTGTTAGTGTCTTTAGTAACTTTACACTGCACAATAAGAACTATAAAAATCAGTTTAACTGATGACACGATGCCAAACTAAAAAGGTTTCCTGATTAAACCTGAGCAAAGTCGAAGCACTGAAGTGTAATTTCTCTCCAATTTCTGACTTTTTGTAATCAACTAAGAGATTTTTTGAGAACAGCATTGCATGCAATATGGACACTCCAGTTGGGTGCAAAATACTATGAATTTTCTCCTAATATTTTATTTTCTAGTAGGTTTCTAGTGACCGACATTTAATGGAAGAGCTGTTGGAGTACCAGTTCTGGTAATATCTATCAAGAAAACCGATCACTTACCCGGTCTACTGTACACTAGGCACTACAGACTGTGACAGAAGTGATAAAGATGTATAAAGAACAAAGCAACAACTTCAGTAAAACATGCGATGGGGTTTTGCAATAAAGCACTATGCATCGTTTTGATTGTCCTGTTTTTGTAGTTCAGCTATCAAAGCTTCTGAGAGCTTTATTTAAAATCTAAATTTCTGTAGTTTTTGGTGGACGTGGGGATACGATCACGCAAGAATCAAAGAAGTCCCCTCTGGGATGAATAAAGTATAATTGATTGATGATTGAAGTGGTCAGCTCTAACCTTAAATAGTTTTTTTTGTCATTTTGGCATTTCTGCTAAAAAAACATGTCATGAACACCAGCATTTGAGCTTGGATATTTTATTGATGTAAATCCTTGAGTTAGCATGGCGCACTAAAGCTCAAATCACACACTGCTCAGTGTCACGTGAAATGACAGAAATTGACCAAAATGTAATTTTTCTCCAAAAGATGAAAAAACAAACGTAAGTAATAAGTATAATAAGTACTTACTTTTATATATATTCGATATTTCAGAATCCCCAGGACCATAAAGGACCATTAAGTTCAAAATAAGGATACAAAAGTTATGATTATACATTGTACATAGTCCTTTTGACCGCACACAATAAAATACAATAATATTTTAAACAGTAAAACAATGTAAATAGTGCATGTTCCCAACACCATGTAAAATGCATATACATTACATCAACTGAAGGAGGCAAAACTATTACCCAACGAAATCCCAGTAATGGACTCCAACGCAAGTGGTTTGCCTCTACAAATGGTTGTTTTATACATAATTATAGCAATTGTATTCCTTTTTTGGAAATCAGACCTTACTCTAAGGGTCAAAAGACCGTAGAGTTCAAATATGCATTAAACATGAACAGGGATTGATTTTAATCCCTTTAGAATTCACAACAGAAACGCATTATCAATACACGAAAATCCAACAGCATAAAGTATTTAACTTAACTTTGTTTTTTACAAATTTGAACACAAATGCATTTGCTTTTTTCACTGATAATATAGTTTTGTTCACATGCTGAAGCTATCACTTACAGAGAGCTTGACAAGCCAGGAACCAAAGCCCTGCTGCAACAGGTACGCCCGCAGCACATTCTTGGCCTCCTGGTACGGCTTCGCCATCCTCTTAAGTGACAAAATAAAAATAAAAGTATATAATAACAATTTTCAGAGACCCCTTCTGAAGCAAATATACAACAGTGTTTACAAAATCCACTCCAAGTGAAGTCAGGCATGAACTGCATGCCAGGAAAGGCAATATCATTTATTGAGTGTTTGCAAACAGAAAACTGAGAATTATACAACAGTTAAGGTCGTGCTGGGTGGTATGAACAAAAATGTGTATCATGGTATTTGTTTAAGATTCTGGTGGTTTCACAGTATATCACTGTATTTTTTTTTCTTTTGCATGACCGGGCCTTTATATAGCTTTGTAGTGGCTTATTCTCCTGTCAAGAGTACATAGAACGTCATCATGTACTGAAGGCTTTGATTACTACGGGGTCTGCCTGAATTATACAATATACAAAGGAATCAAAATGCATGATGAAATACACAGATATGCCAGTAACTTTAACATGGTTTCATTTTAAAAACAAAATATTTAAAGGTAATTGTATAAACACTATAAATTGATGTTGACTACAGAAAAGTGGGCGTAGCTCTGCTCCCAGCTTGCTTCAGTGATGTCGGTAACATGTTGGGATTGCAGTGTTTTAATCATTGCTCTTAACCAGTCTTCTTGACTGTCTGTAGCAGGACCATGTCCTTGCGTAAGTGCATTATTGTATTATTGTGTGCGTTATTCCGCTCCACCACCTGGTTTTCCTTTCATTTGCATTTCCAAGAGCAAATGCTTCTTCAAGCGATGTGACCGTTACCCTTCGCTGTTTCACTGCCGCTACTAGTTAACAGCCTCAAACATGACAATTGCAGTTGTACTTTTGTTAATGGTGTTTTACTCTGGTGAAGAAAGTTAGCTGTAGGTTATTAATTATTGTATTATAAAAGGAAACCCACGAGTAAGAAAGATTTTGCAGTTAAAAGGGGTCTACTCTCAATATATTTATGGTTTGTCCCGACAGTAGCACTCTTTGTTGCTATGCACTGGCGTGGCAGATTATGAAAAAATGAATATTTTACAGGAAATTAAAACCATCATACTTGATAAACAGGTATGCCGCCAGACAAGCAAGTAAGGATTCATTTGGAAATACAGGGTCTGTTTTCGATTACAAATAGAGTGTATGTCAGTTGATCAGTGTTGCAACCTGTGTTGATGTAATACAAGTGTTACTTTAGTACACATTACACAGAGGTGTGGGGAAGTGCTGTTGAGCTTACCTTGGCTTCTCTGTAGGAGCTTGTAGCCAGTAGGTCCTGCCTCTGGGCCTCTTTAGCCACCAACTTGAAGCGGTGCAGCATGGCTGCTTTGCATAGACGGCTTGCAAGAGCTGGGCCACTCTTAAAGGGAGATCTTCAATAAGAATAGCATAAAAATGTTAGCTAGTAAATCCCTACACAGCTGGTTGACAAGGGAACTTGTCAAGCTGAGGAACACTGGCTACAGTTGAACTCCTCACAGCTGGTAACCAGCAAATTATAATTCCAGAATGAATGTAATCCACTTATCATCCATGTATCATTTGTTATTTCTCAATTATGCTGTAAGTAAGCTTTGAGGGGATCAATCTGAGCTCTTAAAAGGTCTGCATATCAAAAATCACCACCAAACTAATTTTGTTGACATATGACTGACAATGTCTGAGAGTCACTTACTGCTCTACAGTCTTGCCCTGCAGGCCATCCACAACCTCCAGAGAGCTGTCTCCTTCACTCCAGTTGATACCATAGGTCAACTGGCATTTGTCAATGCTGTTGGTAGCCACAGAAGGCACCAGGCTGATGTATGGCCTCATCATGCAGTAGAACATGGGAAGCTGGGAGGTGATCCCCTCCACGCGCTGGCTCACGGAGATTTTCATGCCACGAATATCACTGCAGTCAATGTCACCTATAAGATTGTGAAAGTAAATCATTTTAGCAAACTCTATGCACAGGTATATACTTGATTATGTTACTATTCATTAAGGAGCAAGAATTGACTTGTTGACTTGCCTATGAGGATGCTTTGGACATAGATGGGCTCAATGAAGTGGCTGAGCAGGGCTCCCTGGTATCCTAGCACCTGCCATTGAGTGAGCTTGTCTGTGGTGGACATGCTGACCACCTTGGAGGTAGATTGATCAAAGGCTGAAGAGAAAACTGAAAACACCTTTAAAAGAAGCAAATCCGTTTGTAGTTATGCAGTGATAGTGCAGGGAACAGTATTTTATGTTGCATATGTCATAAAGGCAACATGCCCGGAAGAGAAAAAGTAACAGTATAACACCTTTCCCTCTACTGAAAGGTGTAGGCTGATCTCGTTGTTGACTTGCCATGCCGAAATGGAGAGTGGGTTCAGGCGCCTGAGAATAGAGCAGAGAGCTAAGGAAACGCATTTGAAATCACTGCATTTGTAGAAACACTATTCATGCACTTTTCCCAAAATTGCCATTTGTGTGTCCATCATAAAGACTTAGCTGCTAACACACACAGCCACATAAGATTGAATGCAAAACAACTCTCAATATATAATATTGCCCCCTACTTGTGACATTGAAACTACCAAAACACTTGATCTGCAGGGCCTCGGAGAGAAAACAGCAGAGAGAACTTTAAAGGGTGACGCTGATAATCAAACACTTACAGCTGGGAAGGGATCTGAGCAGCACCCTTCGGCAGTTGGTTCACATAGAGGTGGAGGGTGAAGCCGTTCTTCAGGGTGAGCAAGCCGCTGCTGGTGTTCTGCTGGAAGATTGACTTCTCCGTCAGATTGGCCGTTTTGCTGAAGAACATTAGCAGGTGCCGGTACAGAAACCTGACGACAGATAACAATGGCTCCTTATGATGGACCATCTTAAAATGTGTCACTAGAAGTAAAGGTTGACACAGTTTAAAAGAAAAAGAAAAATGTCTTTCCCCATGAATAATGCAGTACACAATCTATACCTTAGCGAAAGAGATGGACAATCTTCAAAAAAGCAACATTTTTCAAATTTGAAAAGTGAAATATCCGTAAAAAGATTATTGTACCTAATCTTAAACCTGCTAAACTAAATCATCAAACTTAAACCAATAGTTTCCCCTATAGACACATATATATGGTGTGACACCACTGCTTAATAAAAAGAAGCTACATTTTAGTAGGAAAACACATGAATTGGTAACAGGTTAGGGCGGCTGTGGCTCAGTGAAAGAGTGGGTCGTCCTCCATTCAAGAGATCTGCGGTTCTATCCCCAGCTCCCCCGGTCCGTATGTCGAAGTGACCCCGAATTTCTACCTGTGCTGCGCATGGGTGTGTAAATGCGGTGTGAATGGTTCCATTACATGGTATGTAGATGTCCACTGCCATTAGTGTGAATGGGTGAATGTGACAAGCAGTGTGAAAGCACCTTGAGTAGTTAGAACACTAGAGAGGCGCTATACAAGTACAAGTTCATTTACCAACAGCATCTACTTTATTCCAGTTAAAATGATGTGAGGTTTGCCGGTCTTTACTTACAACAAAGGATCAAAACAATATCAACACATGCAGATTTTGACATCATAACATAATGTCATCTCAGAGCATCTCAGACTGTGTAACAAATAAACAGGAAATGTACTCAGATAGAGACCTTTTTTGAGAGCCATTTGTAGGCTACTGTGGCTATGTGCACTTACTTAACCAACTGGCTAAAGGAACTCAGAAGAAATGTGGTCACAAATGACACATTTGTTGAAAGTCTTCTCACTATCTGAAGGTGTTTAAACTCATGTTCTCATCATCTATCACTCATCTATTTTCCATTAGAATTACACAAAGTGTAAACAGTCTCCAATATGTGTTATTAATCTCGATTTTGAAAACTGATTTTGTATCATAAGATTACATTTACAATATTAATAATGCATAAAGGCATAACCCAAACGATCTAATGTACACAAAGGGTCTTGTTGCAACTAACCTCATAAGTGATCTCCTTGCAGTTACCACTGCATGTGAATCGTGCACAATCCGTCCACTCGATGAGGCACTCTCTTTGGTATTGAGGTTCCCAGTGCCTAAAGCAACCACCTCATATCCGCTGGCTAGGTAGAGAAGTTTGTACAGAGGTAAATGCATACATAGGTATATTTTTTTTTTCTGAGCAGACCTACTGTAGCTTGAAATAAAACATTGCGCCTTATTATGCAGTATTATATACAGTATACATCATGAAGTACCATGAACAGCTGTATCTTTATACTGTGTACACCAGTGTCAGCTTAAACCCTTTTTCACTGAATAGGATTCAAGCACACAATCAACAGTAGTTTTAGATAAAACTACCAGTTGTACAACTTTTGGTTAACCAACCTTCAGACCATGATATCCTCCAGCTTTTGTGAGAGCTCACTTACAAGTCTGAATGATGAATGCTGCTGTGGTGCCTGCACAGGCAGAGAACTCTGGGTGACTGTTCATCAGTTTGGTGAGCTGATCCCTGACAGCGTGTGGAATTTGGAGGTTGACAGAACTTGTCCTTTCTGAACAGCAAGAAAAGGAAATAAAGAAATTAACAACTGGGCATTGACTGATCTTATACTGACACCCTGAATGTGAAAGGCATGTATGGAGATATGCATATTATACGGTAGCATGTATTGTCTAATATTTGAAAGTTGAGAAGAAGTGTAGCACACTCTGGCTCTATATAAACTTCTCTTTAATATGAATAAATTTTCGGCCATCAAGCCTTCTTCCACAGCATATGTTTTCAACGTTCAAGTCTGCTTCCAGTTATCAGAATCTCACTACCAGGTGTACGTTGCTATTCTACATTATATCTGTCCTAATATTTGTCATTGCAAGTGGGAGATTCAAGAGAGTGATAGTCACATAGGAATCCAGAAATTACCATGGATGACTCTAGATGGATGTACGTCAGAGACGGAGGGCTCCTCTTTTACCGGCAGTGGTGGAGGGACATCTAGGGAAAGGCATGGAAATGAATGAAGATGAGAGCCACTTATAAGTCACATTACACTTAACAGGTATCGTTGGTGACAGTTTATCAATATTTGTCCTCTACCTGCCTGTAAGTGCTTCAATTGAGCCAGCCTTTTATCATGTTTATTATTCTGTTCGGTCTGCGTCTCTATATTCTTACATTTATTTCTCATTGTAACTCTTAAGGCATTGTTGTACAAGAGCATGTATATTAAGCCAACCTCCCCTGGATAATAAAGGTTACATACAGTGCCTATAGAAAGTCATGATACCCTTTCGAAATAGTCACTTTTTTGTTTTACAGCCTTAAATAATACATAAAAAGAAATATTTTTACAGCATGGTTTACACATTTCACCTTACAACTTCCAAGTGATTTTTTTCTTCTTCTTCTTCTTTCTGAAAATTAATAAAACATGAAAAACTAGAATGGCAGGGTTGGACAAGTGATGAGTTCCCAGATTTAATACTTTATGGAGGGACCTTTTGCTTTAATTACAAGCATCAGTCTGTTTGGATCTGTCTCTGGCAGCTTTGTGCACCTAGACTGGGAAATATATCCCCATTGTTCTTTGCAGAACTGTTCAAGTTCAGTCAAATCCTGTGGTGAGTGGCGATGGACAGCACTCTTCAAGTCCATCCACAGATGTTCTGTAGGATTCAGGTCAGGGCTCTGAATGGGCCACTCTAGGACATTCACCTTCCTGTCCTTTAGCCACTGTGTTGTTTTTATGGTGCTGTGTTTTGGGTCGTTGTCATGCTGGACGGTGAACCACCTGCCCATTTTCAAGTGTCTTACAGAGGGATGCAGGTTTTCCTCAAGTATTTGGGTGTACTTGGCAGCATCCATTTTCTGAAGAGAAACAAGCCCACAACATAATGCTGCCACCACCATGCTCTACTGTAGGGATGGTGTGTTTTGGGTGGTGTGCTGTGTTGATTTCCACCAAACATAGCGCTTGGAGTTCTGCCCAAAAAGTTCAATTTTCGTCTCATCTGACCATATAACCTTTTGCCACATGGCATCCGAATCTTCATTATGTTTTTTTGGCAAACTGTAAACGAGACTCAGTGTGACATTTTTCTCAGAAGAGGCTTCTTTCTTGCCACCCTGCCATACATGTAGAACTTGTAAAATTGTTGTCACATGCACAGATCAACCAACTTCTGCCTTGTAGACTTGTAACTCCTCCAAGGTCACAATGCGCCTCTTGGTAGCTTCCCTGATAATTCTTTTCCTGCCTTGGTCATTCAGTTTGGAGGAGCGGCCCGATCTCGACAAATGCCTTCCACTTCTGGACTCTAAACGGTACTTAGAGGGAAATTAAAGCCTTTTATAAATGTCCATGTCCTTCTCCTAACTTGTGCCTATCCACAACTTTATCCCGGAGCTTTTTTGAAAGCATCTTCACCATGGTGAATTATTTGTGATAACCATGCACTCCTAGGAGTGGAATCCTTAAATAACAACTGATTTTATTCTAAAGTAATCAAAAACAATTGATGTCAGGTAGGGGCAAATTAACTTGGTGTGTAATTTGGAAGGTGATCGGTTATATCTGATAATGTTTATAATAGTTATTCTAAAATGGACCCATCACTTTTCCCAACACTGCTATTCTAGTTTTTCATTAATTGTTCATTTTTAGAAATTATGAAAATAAATGAATTCACTTGAATGTTGAAAGGCAAAGTGTGCAAATCACACTGGAATAAAAAAAATGTTTTTATGCAATATCATTTCACTGCACTGTATTAGTATTGCTTTCAAAAATCCTTTCCTTTCCTTCTCAGCTAATTCGCTCCATGTTGCCTCCATATAACAACATGTTCCTGATTTTTGTTTCTGTCAGAAATGATGACCAACATCATGAGTAGTATTTAAAGGTAACTTAATTTTAGGGACCTAAGTCTCATTTCGGCTCACCCCATTATAATGATATGTAATGTAACATCAACACTAACTGTATAAGCCAACACTAGAGGAGTCGTCTCAATCTACTACAGAAACACATTATACTTTGATCAGTATTAGATCCTAACCTGATGTTTCAGGGAGGACATATTTCAGACTCTCCAAGGTGGGCAGCAGGTCCGGCAGAGCGAGCTGTGCCGCTTTGAGCCGCGCCTGCTTCTTTGTTATTCCCATTCCAGTCTGATACTCAACCCCATCGATCACCACACAAAAGGCAAAATAAAGTCCTGATATGTTGCCTGAAAAGACAAGAGTCAAGAAATTGACTGGAGACAAATCCTCAGCTCTGGCTGTGGGTAGGTCTTTTCCCATCAGCCACCGGTAAGCAGTCTCAAACCTCAGAAAAGCTTTTACTGGCTAGGGCCTTTTGAGCAGTGAAAGAAGACACAAGTGAAATCAGCAGATGAAGTACATGCTTGGAATGAATAAACAGACTTTTAAATTCAGGATGGCAACTGTGGCCACTGGACAAAAAAGTCTTTCTGCTGATGTATTTGGTTGTACTAAACATTACATGCAAGAATGGGTAACTAGCCCGTGCCAATTTTCTTTATTAGAAAATTTCACTGGTCCAAAGCTCTGGACTAAATGGAAAAATCTGCTATGCTAAACATTACTTGGTTGTAGCTTTTCAACTGGGAATATCTTCTGGATTTTCTGCCTTTTATGATAGTAAACTGAATATCTATGGCAGGGGTGCCCAATCCTGCTCATGGAGAGCTACCGCCCTGCATGTTTTAGATTTCTCCCTGCTCTAACGATTATTAAACCTGTGACAAGCTTCAGCTGCTTGATAACAAGCACATAATTAGACTCAGGTGTGTTGGAGCAGGGAGAAACCTAAAACACGCAGGGCTGTGGCCCTCCAGGAGCAGAATTGGGCATCCCTGAACCATGGGTTTTGAAATATTGTTTGGACAGAACTAAAAATGGAATTATGTCCTCGGCTTTAGGAAGTGGTGAGGGGCTTGTCCCTATTTTGCATCATTGTGTAGACAAAAACAATTCAATCAAGAAAATAATTGGCAAATTCATCAATAGTGAAAATAATTGCTGTTGCAGTTCTAAAATAAATGCATATGAATTACTTAATTTAAGTATGACAGAAGTCATTAAGAATCATCAGATTAGTATTTAAACATGGCCAACATACATATTTTACAAAATCAACAGGCTTTCACAACCAATAACAACATTAGTAAAGTGAATTTGAATGCACAGAGACATGCTGAGAAGATTTACTGTACCTGTTGTGACAGTCTCCTTCATTTCCAGGTGAAACTGCAAAATCTGGGCAAGCTGATGGAGCAAAGACACAGCGTCTGTCTCGCCTTGTGTGTACCTTTCAATCATCGTTTTAGCTGAAACTGGGGGCTTGCCTTGAGTTGGTGAAACATGGAAAGTGTAGATTCACATTTTACACACAGCTTTCTCTATTTGGTTGTAGAAAAACAAGTTAACTGTCCTACATAGAAACCAGACAATGAGACAGGGGAGAATACAGTCTGGAACTTATTATCAGAATTAGTTAATATCAAACTCATTATCATTGGATCTAGATGTTTCTGAGCCCTGAGAGATGAAAGCAAATTCTAAAACTCACCACGTCTGTATGTATTTTCCCTGTGTTGGTCTGAGACATCTTTGCTAGGACGATTTGATGTACATGTATCTTCATATGATTCAGTCGTCACAGGTAAATTCTTACTGAGGATATTTGCATAACACGCTCCTCTGGAAGCTTGAAATGATCCACGGACCGGAAACATCCTGAAAGCTTTTCACAATTACTAAAAAGAAGAGAAAAACAAACACAAATTGACTGACCTGAAACCCCACCTTAAAAAATTAATAAATTATACTAACACACCCAAAGTTAGGTTGACGTTTGATGACCCTGATTCAGGGGTCCTTACAAAGGGTTCAAAGGCATTAAGTCAGGGGTCTTCAACGCTCTCTCAGCAACCCTTTAGCTGAAAGAGAGACGAAGCAGGGGGCCCCTACTACAAATATTGTATTAAATTGAGTTGCATATAAAATAGGGCCCAACAGCTAGGATGGCCTCGGCCTAGAGTCACTATACAGGGAAGGCAAGTTGGTAGAGATGGGTTTTGAGAATTTCTTTTTAACCAATTTATGCACTATGTAGACGGGCCCTGGCTGCAGCATTTTGGACCAGTTTGCCGGTTGGACAGGACTGCTTGACTGAGACAGGAGAAGAGGAACTTGCAATAGTCTGGGCCTTGATGCGTGTTGCATCATTTTCTGAAGTAAACATATAACTTAGATAATGCTGTTGCCAAATGATCTATCTACAAGATGGAAACAAACACATTGGGCAATCATTTTCTGAAGTGATTAAAATGCGCATCTGGTATCTGTTGATCTCTATCTGTGCCACCTCAGTGATACTGTGGCTCTGATAGATGAGGACTCATGTAACCTTTTACAGCCTTAATCACTTCCTAAAGACTGGCATGGGCCTCTCAAGCACATTGAGAGAGATGGAGGCAGATGCAAAAGATCTGAGAAGAGAAATACAAAGCCTACACAGCTTTTTATGGTGCATACAATACTGAGATATTACAATGATTATTATGAAGATATTCATTTATTTATACATCATATTAATTAATGTTAAAAATACATTTGGAAGGCACATCAAATCCTTAAGTTCAGTTGTATCTGTGCATGGCTGCCTTAATGCCTACCTTCCCTAAGCCTGTCATCAAGGCTGTGTAAATGTATTTATTTATTTATTTCAGGAATTTATCTCTGCTTTAATACGTTGCATTCATGTTAATGCATATTTTCAGACAAAAAAATGTTGGAATGGTTATCAAACAATTTGGCTCTGAGGACCACCTGTTGAATCTTTGAGGTCCAGTAAGTGGCCTAGTCTGACCAGCTGTACCCACTTTGGTGAGCAGAGTACGTTAGTGTAATTATTCCATATTAAAAACAATATGGTAACAATAGAAATATCCTTTGATAAAAGCATATTGATTAGGGTTATCTGCTGAAATGCACCTAAACACTGCAAATCACCTCATTAAGGGAGTTTTTTTCCCCTTGCTAGCAAAGTTAGTTCAATGACATTGGTAACCGTGGTAACGTTCTTAAGCTAACCGTTAACACCCGATATTAACACCCGCTTTAGCCTTGCCATTACTTGCTATGACGTTCAATATGACACTTTCTATAACCTACCAACAGCAGAAGACGTTTGTATCTCTTAAACACCGACACCCTTCACGTTTGTTAGGGTTACTTTAGAAAAGAGCCGGTGTGCCTCCTGTAGTGACGTTATGCTAGCTAACAGTTGTAGCTAAACACGAATATACAAACTCACCACGCCCACGAAAATGCTGCTAAATGTGTAGTGTACGCTTCAAATTTATCAACAACCATGTTACAATTTGTGTCTGTATTAATTTCTTTTTAAAAGATTCATAGCCGCGACTCACCGTTCACGTGCTCATAACGTTAGATACACGGCTTTCTGGATGCTATGCGTCCGTTGTTCGTGCGTGCGTTAGCGGTTGTCGTTCGGTTGACGCGTAGATTGACGGCGTGCGTGCAGAGATCGTTTAGAGACGTCACTATGGAGGATTTAACATGACTTACTGTAAGACTCAATAAATAAATAAATAAATAAATATATAAATAAATAAATACTGAAAAGAATTAATAAATAAATAAATGCATAATTAAATATAAATAAATAAAATGTCCCCCAATTTCTGAAAAACCTGAATCCCCCCCTTCCTCCAATAAAAATACTTTAAATTATTCAAAATTGAACAAATGTATTTTTTCATTCTTCAATAATTGAAATGGAGGAAAAAAATATGTGACAAATATATATTCCGTCTCTGGTCTTTTCCACTACAATGCAAATGAATGGCAGATTCTTACACAGACGCTGATGATTAGCAAACTTTAAAAAATGGCTTCATATTTTGATATTCATCCATTTCAATTAATCATGCATAAGGTTGTCCCATACACTGGGAGAAAAGAAAAATGGTGAGAAGAACTGGAGGTGAGTAGACATTTCATGCTAGAGATCCTTAAAATGATGATTTGCTAATATTACAGTTAAGTCAGCAGTGAAGCGCGCTGAGAAAAACAACCATTCATTCATTCATTCATCTTCAACCGCTTATCCCGGGGTCGGGGTCGCGGGGGGGCTGACATCGGGCGTGAGGCGGGGTACACCCTGGACAGGAAGCCGGTCTATCACAGGACACATAGAGACGAATAGAGACAGACAACCATTCACACCTAAGGGCAATTTTTATAGAGTCATCAATTAACCTAACACGTGCATGTCTTTGGACTGTGGGAGGTACCAGGACCCATTTATTCATGTATGTAACACCAGGAACCTAAAATCAAAGCAGCTAACTGGAATTCAACCATCGTTAATTCATTTTATTATTTACACCTGTGCGCTTCCTAAGTCAAAGAGCCGTCAGTGAAAAAGACCTACTGAATGGACTGCTGTGAAATATGGTACAGGCATTCATGACCCCCACTGAAGGAATAGTAATAATAGGCTTTGTTATATCAGTTTGTAGCTTTCATTAAGCAAAGGTAATCATTCCAATGTGTCCAACAAGGTCACGATTCATATTTGCAAAACTGATTTCCCATCAACCTCAGCTGTCGCTACCCTACTTGTCCTTGGGCAGTCACAGGCTCCTACACACGGATCAGATGGCAGAAGAAAGCCTGAAAATAATGGAACCAACTTACTGCTTAGGTTGTGAAAGAGTCAACATTGATTCTTGACCTGTTAGCACCTTTGACCCAAGTCAAGTCCCTTTTTAGGCCAGTAGGCTACATGCATTTGCATTAGGCTTTCTGCCGGTGAAAGTCAGTGCAAGTTATGAAACATTTGAAGTGGGAGGAGATTAAAAAGGGGCTTCCTCTCTCACCTCCCACTCCCCCGCTGACACTGCCACAGTTGTGGTATTGTTATATACACAAGGGCAACTTCCTCCTCCTCTCAGACATTTACCATTAACATACATTCACACTCCTACTCTTGATATCTGCAGACTTCATGCATCCTCACAAAGACAAAATTAACTTAATTTAAAAACCTTCAGTGGAGCCATTTTTCATTTGAGTCCCTGTAAGTGGTTTTGTAGTTTAGGAATTTCCCCTTGTGATCCGGATCACTTAAAATAGCTGTGTGTATTGTGCACTGGCTTATTTTGTCACCTCATACTAATACTGAGGGGATTTTTACACTCTCCCACTTTGTTATTGCCCACTAAGTCACGTATTCCCCGTTTGTCTGTCATTTTAGTCGGTGTACGCTGGTGAAGGCAAATATGTGGGTGGGACAGAGTTTCTTTTATGGTTTCAGGCCTGCAGCGAGGACAGTGGAAAGTGGTCACTTAAGTAACCTGAGAGCCCACATTGTACTTTTATTTGTATTAGAATATGCATTAAAAATGAAAACTCAGGCTTTAATTCGCAAAAAAAAAAAAAAAAGATAAAAATGACTTGCAGTTGCAGTTGTAGTTTTAAAGGTTTTGGGGTCAGTGAGATATGATGTGTTATTTAGAGAGCTTTAGAAGTGTTGGCATACATACAGCATTTGTCTTTGAACATAGTCAGGTGAGCTGTCTTAGTCTTTATGCTGCTGGCTGTAGCCTAAATTAATGTACAATGAGACGGTATTGATCTTCTCATCTAACTCTCAGTAAGAATTCTCGCCCAAAATGTTAAGCTATTCAGGTATTTAGCTGGTGATGCCTGACAGCGTATCTACAGTAGTACAATGGCAGAGTATAGACTCAGTGCAGGGACTGTGAGGAGGTGGCTGTCTGTGGTCAGGGGGCTTGACGGTGTTTGTAGACTGGCAACTGCCAGAAATGAAACTTTTTGTATGTTCAGGGGTGGTTTCGACAGGCTCCTTGCGTCAGTGTTTTTTTTAATCCCCCCTTGAACCATGAAATACCTTCACCTGGGGCAGTGATTAGCAATTATGAGAGCATGAAAGTGAAATGGAACAAGCAGCCCACAGCCAGCGAGCAGTGAAGGTCAACACGGGAACAAATATGGTTTTACACCCCCGCGGATTATAGGGACAAAGATGACTTCTCTGATCAGTCACACTTGAAAAGGGAAAGGACGCTGTCTGAAATGAGTTTGAACGCTCCATCCTCCTGTTATTCTTCCTATAAGCAGCAAAGATAAAGGAAAAAGATGAGTCACTTGATTCTTAATGTGTGACCTTAACCACGACCTGGTGTTCCTATGGAGCTGAAGGAGAAGCTGTTTGTTCTTTGTGTGTCTCCTTTATGGGGGGAGATTTCTGCGGTTCTGGTTTGGGTGTTTTGGTGTGAACTATTATTATGAATGGTCACGTTCAACACTGTAAAGTAAAAGAACCAAGAACACCAAGCTTCATGTTTCCACAGCCCAATCCTGCGGTTAATATGCACATAAATGACAAAGGCGTAATCGCTCAAGGTTGAAAAGTTGATCTGTTGTGAGGTTGTTTTGTTCGGCACGGAAAAATCACAACAGCCCCGATCGGAAATGAAACCCTCGACTCTGGAAATATTTGCTGGTATTAATAACTTGCATGTCTGCAGCCTCTTACTACACCAAATTGGAAAAGCTAAACCCAACAGAAAGCCATTAAAGGCAGTGGAATTTCCCCAACTGAGTGAGAATTTCACAACTAAACAATCTCACTATCAAACTCAGACAGAAACTTTTTAAATTGAACGTGCATTTTGCAACAAAACTAAAAGATGTAACGGGTGTGGAGTGAACCCAACTGCAGCACAGATGAACCAGGTATTTCGTTTTAAAACAGTCTTTATTCAGCAGGTACACGGCTGACCAGGCGAGTGCAGAAACAGGCCAGGCACCAACCAGCCACAGGCAGAAGAGGAACAGGAGACAGGCAGGCAGTACTCGTGGTCAGGGACAGAAGGCTGGTGGATTTACCGGGGCTTAGACATGAGGCGAAGGTCAGAGGCAAGTCGGGTCGATACCAGGTAAGCACTCTGGGAACAAGTGCAGGAGAATCAGGCATGAGAGTGAAGACAATCTGGCAGAGAGTGAGTGGAGTGAGGCTGCATAAATACTGGCTTGATTGGAGATGGTGAGCAGGTGAGAGCAGCAGGTGAAAGCTGTAGACTGATCAGGGGTGTGGCTGAGCAGCAGAGCAGGGGAGGAGCCGAGCAAACTGTGACAAAAAAAGGTTTGAGGCACCAGACTAGAGCAGGACGCAACATGCAAGAGGTCATGACACACAGGGTCTGGTTTCACAAACTCTTACACATGCGTGATGCATATTTACAGGAGGCTATTTTCAATCTTCCATTGCTGGAATTTTTATTTTTGCTTCCGCCCACAACAGCATTTGTGATCAATAGACCAATAAGAGGTTTTTTTCCAAACTGCTTAACACTGTTGAAGTCTTCTAAACACCATTTACACATGGATTTTATTAGAATACAGTATATCACCTATAAATCCATGTGTTGGGATTCTGAAGGCTATTTTGCATAGTTCACAGTTCAGCTGCCACTGACATTCACGCCATGGTATTTTTGCTTTTCTAACAGCAGAGGGCAGTGTAAGAATGGAGATAAAACTAAAGTCAATGCCACAACCTGGATGTCACACACTTCCCACTGTGATTGATGTAAAATGTGAGGATGTTTTCAGTGTGATACTCATCAATGACAGGCATCAGTGATAAGATAATGCGTCACCAGGGTTGGTGACTTTCAAAATATGAGATATAGTGGTTATTTAAAAAATGCCACATAATAAAGAAGTTTAAGCAAGCTGTTTTCTGCTCATTTTCAGTTACTTTGGAGATAAATATGTAAAATCTGGGAAATAAATGCAGAGATTTACACATTTACCTCACAGAAGCAATCCCCCATCACTATTTGTAATCAAAACAGAATCTAAATGGAATTTAGTTCATTTAATGCCATTGACGGGATTTTGTCAATACCCAGCGTAGAGTGCAGTCTGGTTGGTCTGGTCAGCAAATTCGCCCTGAAGTGAACATGATAGACTAGACAAGTTTCTGATTTATGATGAGAAATAAAATATCCTGCTCTCAGGGCTCAACGCACGATGCACACATATAGGCACACGTGTTTCCAAGCATGATATAGGCGACACATTATGGGCTGTAGAGAGCTACACTAACCGCTTTACTGGACAGAGTGCCTGAAGACCATCAGAAACCAGAGCCTAAAGCGCCCCATGGCTAACGCATGTATGCTCTGACAGCAGCCCACCATTGATAAATAACAGCAGCTCTTCTTTAGCCTGCTGGTGCAGTCACGTTCAGCTGCAGCTCTCCAATGCGTCTCCACAGCCAAGATTGAATCTTCCCCATTCATTAGACTAAGTGGATGAGGCTCTCTAATAGGGGCTCCCTTCCCCTCAATAATTGCCGTTGATTGGCGTAAATTAGACACTAGTTGCCAGACGAGTGATTCTCGACGACGATAATCGGATTCCCAACTCAAACTAATAGGATTTTAACTCTGGCTTTGGCCTAATGTCCGTCTGCAAACCCTGGCTATGGCCCTATGCCCCATCTAACCGGCGTCCTCTGGATCATATCTGGGCCAGGCCAAGCTGAAGCCGCAGTGGTGTATTCAGCAGGGTTGGAGGTCGGGTCATCTCTGCCCTTCACCCCATACTCTCTGTGACTCATCCGCATGCACAACATTCTTGGCATCAATTGGTCATTCATGTGTGTCACTTACATCATCAAGGGAACATGCGTGTGAATGAGGCCTGAGTCTGCTGGAGCCCAGAGCGGATGTTGGATGTCTTTGGCTGACATGTAGCTCCAGTTTAGGCCTGGATACTGAATGATGAGACCTTTGAGAGCTCAGATTTTTAGGAGACAGTCTGGACATCCATCAGACACTTCAATCCTAGAAGTGCATGTTTTGTTCCAGTGACGCCAGTGATCTCCCGTGGCTGGTTACACAGTTGGATTCACTCACCATAACTACTTTGGCTCAACTCTGGTACAACATGCAGTAATAAAAGGCTGTCTTACATCACCTAATGTTACCAAATGATTGGTAAACAGTCCATTAAATATGTATGCTCCAAACCATATGCAGCATTTTTACACAAGTTATGAGCAAAGACAGATTTATCACATCCAGTTGATGTCACGTCCTTATTAAGAAAAGAGAAATATAAAATATACCTCCATTTGTCATTAACCACAATTAATTTGAGTCTTTTCTTTACAATGTTGTCTCTTTCTTGGTTTCAGCTTTGTAGTTTGATGTGATATGGGACTGAAATAATGGAGAAACACCACCCAATTGCAATATCCATCCCCAGTTACCAGTGTGGCACTTTTCTATGTACCCTCCCAACAAGTCTATAAGAAGAGGACCCTGAATGTTCTTTTGTCATTCAGTTGATAAGGGAATGATGCTACTACTAAGGCCCGAGGACTAATGAATCTCCACTCCATTACCGCTGAATCGGACAGATTGCTCTCCCGGAGAAATGAATTGAGTTTTTTGTATTTGTGAGATCATTCTCCCTCCATTAACTGCTCTTTATCCCGTCTCTTCATCACAGGCAAATCAGGTTAGGCAGCTATGATTAGCTGGGGTGGCCTCCCTTTTTAAAAGGTAATTGGGTTTGGCGGCTCAGCTGATAGTGCCATTAGGACCAATAAAGGCTGGGCTTGGCTCATCGAGTGAAACAGATTCTTGAGCAGCAGATGGCAGACGGAGGGAGAGGGCTCTGATGCATTGAGGCCCGAAAACAAAGTTTGTGTAACCAAAGTAGTTCGGGGGCATCGTCCCACACTTCCCCCAACCAGCTTAATATTTCTGTCTTTCGATGGCGTTGAAGGGGACATTTTCAAAGGGAGACAATAACGGTTTTTAATATGCTGAACACTGATTACAAAATGATTGGGCCATTAGATTGTGGTATTTTCTATTTGGATTATTAGTCACAGAAATGTTTTAATGGTGTACTTGAGGCGATGATGTCACCAAGGACCGGAGAGGAATAGGATTATTGCTTTCTGGGAAATCAGTTTGTAGTATGTTGTTGCTAATAATCCATGGAACGAAGACTTTATAATTTTGTAAGTATCCAAAGTCTATCAATCTATCTATCTAACCTGGTGGTATTTAAAAACAGTTAACAGTGGTTGATGAAGAACGAAGATGTCGAACGAAGACGTGCAGTGTGACCAACAATCGATCCCCCCCCTAACTGTATCATCTCCTGTCATCTGGACTAAAGGAAAGGTGAACTTGCCAATTCCGAGAAATCCTGCAAAGCCCCAGATAACCTTACTGCATCTGGGGCTTCGTCCTATAGGAAAAGGTGCATTAGTGGTGACAGGAGGGCCGGTGGGGACTGGTGCTGATGGGAGATTTAGACGACTGGAGGTGGGCTTGTGTATTATGTGGCTGGCCATTGCTGTGATTGTCTCCCTCTTATCTCTACCACTGAGGGGGTCTGATCCTCACCGCTCCTCTTATCTGCGGGCTAGACTTAGTTTCTCCCGCTTTTCCTTCCCGGAATCGTCCCATTGTTGTCAACTGTGGCATTGGTCATGTGAAAGGTGACTCTGTTTCCGTTTTTTTTTCAACCTAATTTAAATCAACTGCAAAGTTCATGTACTGTAAAGAAGCCATCTTTTTAGGATCATCTTCAAATCATTCGTGGGATCTGATTTCAAGACATTCATAACAGGATCAACTGGGTTTCTGCTGACCTTATCAACCTTGAGGATGGTTATTTTTGATTTCCTGCAAAATCAAACAAGCTGGGCCAATGAAAGGCCACTGCCTATTTTACTCTGCTGATATGAGTCTTTTGTCAGAAAGGTTTTTCAGAGCAGGAGGAAAACAAAATGTGTGTATTTAATAGAAATGCAATGATCTATTTTGCTTCTTTATGTCTGTTTCAGTGCCTGCACACACGCAGTGATGTATCACTGTAGTATAAACAGAGGGTTGCGGTACATTTTCACCTGAGAGCTGCACATTTCCAGCCCTCCTAAATAAAACATTGTGTCGCCAGGCGCCGGTAAGTGTCCCTCAAAGAGCAGAGGGAGGAAGGGCGAGGGTAAAAAGCGTCCAGGTTAAGTTGTTTGAAAGGCCCCGGGTATTAAGAGGCATTTTACACTTAAGAAGTTGGTTTCGCTGGGTTTTCTGTTTCCCCTCTTATTGATTGATGCTCAACTATCAATGCATAATAGAAAAGCACTCAGAGCAAATGCAGGGTTATGGCCTTGGGAGGGAGTCGGCAGACGAGACTGCAGCACCCCCCCACTCCAATGCCATTATTGGCCCATAAAGGATCCCTCGGGAAGGCCACGGTGTTCAGATCAGCACACACCAAATACCCAATTAAAAAAGGCTTTAAATTCCCTCCTCTTTCCTGGGCAAAAATCAATCTGAATTCAATCTATTCAGCTAGGATTCCGACAGAGCAGGTAATTGCCCATAATCGGTCAGCTAGGTGACAACAGCTTAAAGGGGAGACAATAATACAATCAGGTATTTGCTTTCAACGCCCGTCCTGGGCCCAGGCCCCGGCTGTCGAAAAACAGGTAGAGTGCAGTTTATGTAGCCATCAGACAAAGGCGTATATAAAGTTACACAAGTCCTATTGTGGGGCGCTCGGCAGCTGATAAAGAGATTCTGTAAAGTACTGGAGGAATGATACTTCCTAAATGACCCGTCATCAAGCTGCAATAAATGTATTCGCCGATCATCTTCGAAAATAGCATGTCAAGGAGCTGGAAATGAAATAGGGCCCATATCCGTCTATATAAGGCTCACATTGTCAACACATATTATTAGCACAATTTGCACACAATCCTCACGATCATGTCAGGATTATTTCTATGAAACTTTACGCTCCTGCTCAAGACATGGCATACTTAATGGTAGCATTAGATAAGTAGGATAGTTAATGGGGGTATATTACTGTACATAACCCCACCCCACCTGGCTGGATGTTTTTTCCGTTGCCTAATGCATGTGCTCTCGTGCTGCCTTAATGTTTTCTGCTCTCAAGAAGCTCTCTGGAAAAATGATTTGTCATCTTTCAGACTGCTGACACCCTCTGTATGTTAATTAAAACAGGAATGGACACACGACATAGCTGCTGTGTCGAGTTAACAATATCCTGACGTTTTGAATGTTAAAACTTGTTATATATATAAAAAACATTGTATAATTTAAAAGTTCAAGAGCAGCAAGGGCATAAAAAAGAGCAGCTGATTATTCATTCACACATAAAGTCTTAAAAAAACTTTTCAAGTGAAGTCTGCTGTAAATCTTTCTTGTTTAAGTGTGATGGTATGTGGAAAAATACTACGTAATTTCTTACAAACATCCGCATCAGTGAGGAAAAACAGGAAAACGATCTAGTTGTTTTTGAAATTATAAAAACCTCACAATACATTTCCCCACATTACAGTCAACAATACAAACTTTGTCTTAATTCTAACATTCATTAATTGTTGTTTGATTGTCCGGCAGGCCCTTAAATCTCAGCAGAAATGAAAAATATTGTTCAGATGCCATTTTACACTAATAATAAGGACTGCTGTTTAAAGAAGCTGGACAAATGGAAACCAGAAAAGACAAAACCAGTGAGGTGAAAATTGTTATTTGTTATTAGAAGAGCTGTGTCTGGCCTGCCGGCTTTAACTCTAGTTTGCCCGGCTGGTAACATGATGTCCGGAGGTCAGCAGGGGTCAAAGGGTCAGCGGCAGAAGGCTACGATTAATGGATCTCTCAATAAAACGGGAGCTAATATTACCAAGTCTCTCTCCTTCAGCCTGACTTCGCCAAAGTGGAGAGGGAATTCCTCGTGGCAGACAGCGCAGGGCAAACAGCTTGGCTCTTGAAATTACTTTCTGTAATGGGCTCGGGCTTCGCAAGTGGAAGCGCACTTTTAATTGACCAATCAAAAGGAAACAAAGCAGCCAATCTTCAGGCACGAAGCGGAAAGCCAATCGAGTTTGTTTCATTTCCTGCCAGATCCATCGCCGCTTAAGGCCGTTGCACAGTACATCAGCGCAGTTGATTATGAATATATCAAATAGCCAGCTGCTTTGAGAGCTTTTGACTTTGTTGCATTAATAAGCGCAGTGGAAATCAATTTATTCTCTTTCATAGTGGAGTATTATATCTTTGTTAAAGAATAAAAAAGATGTGGGATTGGATTATTAAAACTTAATTTAGTTGTACTCCTGGCCTTGTGTTTCATTTTCTCTCAGCTCCTGCAGAATAACAACACACATAATCAGTACGTCTACTTTTCAGTGTTAAGGGACATGCCTTGTCCTCAAAAGTTACAAGGTTTTGGCATTTATTAATGTATAGGATTTTGTGAAACAAACCCTGTCACAAAAGGCAACTGAGTAAGAACGCTGTCTCCAATGAGAGAAGAAGAAAAAAATTGACCTAAGCAGAAAAAAAGGCCCAGAGTCTGAGAGAAAACATCCATTTATTCAAAAGCAGTCACTGGCTACCATCAGTCATCATGATCCTGTACAGCTGCTCTCAGCTCTGTGAACACAGGCGTCTATGAGTGGCATCTCTGAGCATGCTAAGCATCATTTGTCCATAAGGTGGCGTAAAACGCTCTCAGTTGCCAAGGCACGCTGACGTTCTCATTTTCCAGCCGAGATTTCAGTTGTGAAGACACCAAGTCAGCATGAATGGCAAACCTGTCACAAGAAATACCATTTGGTGGACACAGTTACCCAAAGGGCCAGTGGTGGTAGAAGCATTTAGATCCTCTGTTAAAGTCATCCACTGAAGACCACTACAATGTAAAAATGCTTAGTATTAAAGGTCCTACATCCAATTTCTGTCTTAAATAAAAGTACAAGAGGATTATCAGGAAAATGCACTTGAGCATTAAACATAAAAGTACTCATTAACAGGAAAGCAGAATTTAATGTTGGCAGGGTAAAAGTGGACCTAGAGTTACAAATACTTTCAGTGAAAATAGCATCAGTGATAAAGTAACAAGCACAGGTGGGACAGTGGACATACAGAAGCTGACGGTTTGTATCTAAATCTTGATTTAAAGTGTTCAAAACTGGAATAAACGCTGTCAGACAAATGCAGTGATTAGAAAGCAGTGGTGGTTGTATACTGCAAATAAAAACACTCTGTCACAAGTGAATGTCCTGCATCGAAAGTGTCACTAAAGTGTATGGATTATGGATATGGATAAGCAAAATGTACGAAAAAAAGTGATAATGCATACAAAAAAAAAAAATAAGGGAGCCCATGAGTGTAGAATTATTACTGTATGTACAAAAGTCTATTATTGAATTAAGTAAGTAGCAATTTTCTGTTGCAGTTAGTTGAAGTGGAGCTGTTTTAAACACCTTCACACACTTTGGTAGTTCAGTCTAGAACAATGTGTCATATTTGACGAGATCCTCATGTATTTTGTGTTTAAAATCTTAACGTAAAATAAATAGCAGCTGAAACCAACAAATGACTACGTGAAATAATCTGTGCAATTTTTCCCTACGTAATGTAGAGGAGTATAAGTTTAAATTGATGAAATAGAAACACTTACAGTAAGTATAGAAAGGGTTACCTCAAATGTATGCAGTGTGTTTCGTTACATTTGACCACTCTTAAAGTACTGTGTTTAGAGGAGTAGAACCGAAAGCAGCAGAAAATGAGAAAAATAAAGTAAAATGGCTCAAATTTGTGTGTAAAACTTTCCAGAAATTAAATTCCAGACATGTTTCTGGAAGCATGGGAGGGAAGCCCCTGAGAGCATGTGAGTACCACGCTGTACCAGTTCAATACAGAGCCAAACTGTGAAAGCTAATGGTGCTATATATATTCATATTTTAATATATATTTTATTGCTGTAGAATGCACATTTGATTCAACACACAAACTGATTTGCCGGGCAATTATTTTAATCCATTAGTGCTAACAGGCCAACACCGATATCGACGTTAACCTGCATTGAAAGCAAATCAAAGATGCATTTAGGAGGCTGCACATTTCCGCAGTGCAGAGCAACTTTGAAGCTCGTGAGTGACTCAATCTGTTGCTTTCACAAGGGCCGGCCGCCGTGAGCAGCTTGTATTTGATTTCACAGAGAGGTGGTAAACATGCCGGTCTTTTCCACATCTCTGTTGTTCTGACACGCTCAGCTGAGACAGAGCAGCTCTAAAGTGTCAGCTTGAGGATGTGGGCACTGCAGGTCAGCTTTCACACACACAAACTCACACTTATCAGGTTTCAGCCCACAATATGGGTGGATGTTCCGGCCAGAATCCTCTTGCCGGTCCCGGATTAAACGCTGACTTTTACGTTTAGATCAATTGTATTCCTAATGTCTTCATTATCCATTATGAAAGTTAAAGTTGCTTCTAGTCAGACAAATTAGTTATATGGTAAGAAGACATGCATATAACTAATTTGTCTGACTAGAAGAAACTTTAACTTTCAAAGAGCTGACATTTACTGATTACATTTCTATTGTAAAAATTAAACTTGGTTTCCTAAGAAAAAGTGATGCTTTGGGTGTGTATTACTGGTGCATGTATTACTCGAATCAGTCTTGGACAAAAGTTTACATGTGTACGTTCTAGCTGATTTAATGTAAACTTCCATCCATATGACTTAAGTGAAATTTGCAAGCTAATACGATCTATTTTGTGGCCATATTAATGCATTACCAAACATGCTTTTATCTTCTTTTTCCACTTGAGTCCACTATACCATCCACAAACATTACGTGATATCAATATGTAAAGAGGAAGTGATAGGACAATACGTATCCTCTCTCTTAGGGCCTATCATTTTAAAAGATGTTTCCTTTGTCTGCTGAAATGATATATGGCTATTAGAGCTGATGAATCCCGGGAGGTGGCTTTTATTAACTCCGTCTCATGTTGATAGGTGTGATGGCACCAGTGTTTTCAGAGTGGGACACTGCAGCTGCTGAGGCACCAAGGGATTTCATGTCCCCACACTGGGAGCTAAGGCCCTGAGGATGTGAATGGGACCCCCCTCCCTCCCCCACCCCCCTATTCTTACTCTTTCTTTCATATAGCCCTGTCAAGCCCGAAGGCCACCCTGTTGTCAAAACGTAAATCAATGTTCCCGCCCCACTCTGACGTCCCCTCACTGCTTGCCCATCAAGAGAAGTTGTCCACACATTGATATTCCCCCTCCTCGTCCTCTCCCGGTCTTTATTATTTTAATTAATCAGGATCGCTGCACCTGTCTGTCAATTCTGCGGGTCGCCATTTCCACGCAAAGGGGAAAAGTAATTAAAGTGGCTGGCAAGGCATGCTGGGGGTTTGGTTTGGGGCAGAGATGGTGGTGCAACGTTGACAAGATGAATCAGATACAGATGCCAGAGCTTTCATTAAATCCTCTCTCTCTCTCTCTCTCTCTCTCTCTCTCTCTCTCTCTCTCTCTCTCCCTCTCTCTCTCTCTCAACACCTGAAGCCCTCTCTGTGCTCACTCGACAGTGGCCAGGTAGGGAAAGAGTTAATAAAGCACTGGCTGTGTTGTTTCTAATTGTGTTGGTGAATAAATGATTGCTCGAGGACAGCGTGAATACTCATGCGATAGAAGCCCAGATAATTGTGGCCTCAACAATATCTGATATCTTACAGATGTAACACCTTCCAGAAACATTCAGGCTTCTGACGACTGAGATCAAGTGTTTCTTCCATATAGTCCATCATATTTAGACGTAGTCACCGCTTTCACTTCACATATCCTATTACTGTCTCTTGAAAACCTTATGATTCTAAAATATGATGTTTCATAAGGTTACGCAACGTATTCTCAGCAACGGGTTCGTAGGATATCTCACGCAAAGTTATCCGCAGACATTTGTATACCTTATGAAATATGAGGTCCTATGTAATGCTATGAAATAGGTTAGACGGGAATAAATCTGTATGATGTCTTATGAATCAGGACATTAACGCTGTGAAACGGCGATCTGAAGTGGACCGTGGCGGTTTTGGAAACAAAAGGTGGCACCAAAACTACTGTTACGTGATGGGTTAAGTTTAAGAAAGGCAGAGTTGATGGTTAAGGTGAGGAGTCAAAATGAATGAAAGTCTTTGGACAAAGTCAAGGAAATGTTCAAGTCACTCGATCTGCCACTTCCAAATATGTGCACACCACATTAGTAGGTACCTCAAAAAGACTTACTCTAGGATCCTAACCCCTAACCCTGGTGATGGTGAACCATCACTACTAAAATAACAGCAGGAGGAAAGTACATTTTCAAAGAAAAAGAAAGTCAATTACCAAGAAATCTGACACAAACTTGGTTCTAGTCTGAGACGAGTCCAGCACATCAGAAAGAGTGTAACCTGGGCCTTTGTTCAGCTGCTCTAACCGTCCACTCACCTCGCCCTGAACTGTCTGCACCAGTCAGGAGCCTCATCGGGCCTTTGCCTCTCTGCCCGCTTCAAAGCTCCTTGTTCACATTTTGAAATCATTGCCTATGACTTGATTGCACTCATGCATCGGTCACATGGTGCAATTACATCTTAAGTCATATCTCTGTTTGCTTTATGGCTCCATGTTTCAATAACCTGCGGGTTGTAAGCACCTTCAGGTTGACACAGAGGAAAAGAAACATCTTTGTCGTTCGTATTAACACCGCCTTGTGGGGGCAACTTAGTGTCAATAAACCCTGCTGCTGGCAAGGCGACGGCGGGCAGGAATGGACAATCAGAGCGTCTGCCGGGGATCTGCAGGGATACATAACACGGCGGGGGCTCGGGAGGCTCCACATCTAAGTGGGGACTTGGGGTCTTCCACAGCATTCTGGGTAATGATCTGCATTATGAAGCATCAGAGCACTTTACGAGGGTCCCTGAGAGGATGGTGGTGGTGGTGGGGGCTGTTCTCCGGCTCAGTCAAAATGAGACGTGACGCCACGTAACCTGCAGAACGAGGTCCCTGCTAAAGCTTTCCATTTGGAACCGTCAAACCCTTCCTGCACCCTCCCCTCCCCTCCCCTCCCTCACCCAGACTCAGTGTCATCTTCACTGAAACAGGAGCAAAGTGCTTTAAAAGGGGAGATGGGAATAGACCAGGGGGAGGGTTCGGGGGAAATGTGATTATCATCAGAAAAATACAATGAGACCAAGAGTGTTTAATGCACAAATGCACAAAAAGTGATATTTTATTACAGCTTGAAGGCTTTCAAAAATTACTGGAAAAGGCAGGAAAATGTGTCTGAGATGGAGACTCTGAAATGCCTGTTTAACAGGACGTAATTGGTTTAACCCTGATGTGTCCTGTCCTTTTCACGCGAAGATATGTTTCTCTGACCCTTGATTTGATTAAGTAAAACTTCATTTTGAGGCGAAAAACCACTTTGTTGCTATTACTGGTGCATTTTCAAGATGGATGAATGTGAAAAAGTAGACTGCACAAGACGTCTTTTTTTTATGTCACTCAGCTGGTTTACTTGACTGACGGTCTATAGAAGGTGTGTGTGTGTGTCTGTGTGTGTGTGTGTGTGTGTGTGTGTGTGTGTGTGTGCGTGTGTGTGTGTGTGTGTGTGTGTGTGTGTGCGTGTGTGTGCGTGTGTGTGCGTGTCTATCTTTGTGTGTGTGTGTGTGTGTGTGCGTGTCTGTCTGTGTGTGTGTGTGCATGTGTGTGTGTGCGTGTCTCATTTTAAAGGAGAGAGTGTCAAGTTCCCGTAAAAACATAATGCTGCACTATGAGATAAAGTGTTTAGAATGACCCTGAATTACATTGACCATAAGTGAAGAACATTTCCTGATTTCATTCCACTTTTAAATGTAACCGTTAACAACATCCATTTTAGATTAGGGTTATAAAAACACCTCCTACGCCTTTGTGACCATACATCATCATTAACTCAAACCTGTATTTATTTGTTATTGAAATTGATTGAATTATTATCAGAAGAACCAAAATAAAAACCCCCATGAATTTTCTTTGTTTGTGTCTTTAACACATTGGACCAAATTCATTAAAAAAAAAAAACTTAGCTTCAGTGTTACATGCCAGATGTAACAAACCTACTTTAAGTACGAACACGCCAACAGAAAAGGAAGACTTTCGTGTGGAATCTCAGTGAATATGCTGTGAGTCCCCTTCTCCCCATTCAAGAGGTACAGTAGATCACTCTCCTCCCGCCAATTGTTGGAAGGCTTGAGTGGACAAAGTATATGGAGGATATTTTAGTAATTATTTACTCACGTGAAAGTTATTTCATTAATAAGACACAAGCACCCCTAGCGCCCAACGGAGTAGGTGCTCGATCAAAGATATAACTTCAGAAAAATCGATTTATTTATTGGATTTATTCGATCTTCTAAGTTATGTCTCAACGCGACACACTCTGCAATCTTTCCATGTGTTTTTATCTAGTTATTTTTTTTATTTCATGTGAGGTCGAGACAACAACATTTTTTTGTGACCACAAGAAAACAAGAATAAAAATGACATGCATGTCCTGTGTAGAAAACTAAATAAATAAATAAATAAGGATAAAAGAGTCACATTGCTTTGTTTAATTTCCTTTTCCTTGGACATTGAAGAAGAAGAAGAAGAAGAAGAAGAAGAAGAAGAAGAAGAAGAAGAAGAAGAAGAAGAAGAAGAAGAAGAAGCAGAAGAAGAAGAAGAAGAAGAAGAAGAAGAAGAAGAAGAAGAAGAAGAAGAAGAAGAATTCAAACGGGGAAATTCGATTTGTTAATCATGTTACACACACACAGGCCCGAAATACACACACATGCACAGACAGGACCTATACATGCAATTAATGGAGAGATGTCAGAGCGAGGGGGCTGCCAGTGACCAGCACCCCGAGCAGTTGGGGGTTCAGTGCCTTGCTCAACAGCACCTCGGCAGTGCCCAGGACATGAACTGGCACCTCTCCAGCCACCAGTCCACGCTCCATTCATGGTCCACACAGGGACTATGGACTGAGCTACTGCCGCCCCCATTGGGGTTAAAGAGCAGAAGGACGTCCCTCTCTTAAATTTTGGTACCAATTTTTATTAAGTATCTAGGTATTTAACATGTAAGGCAAAGAAAAGAGGTGACACATATAATTTTATCTCATTCCTAAGCTAAATAAACATTCAATTATCAGAGAAATGTATCACCACAAAGCTCAAAACTGCTGTTTTTTTTTTAGATCTGGAAAAATTGTTGTTTTCAACATTCCCTCGTACAAAGAACTGCTTGGGCACCAAAAACACTTTGGGTATGTTTCTTACTTAACTTACGTAGTGGCGTTAGTGAAGTTACGTAACAGAAGTGAGTGACTTTTGCTTTCACACAGGACACAAACACAAACAGCGGGCACCTGGGTGAAAGTCCTGTGTTTGTTCGACCCATCCATCCACCCTGACCTCCACCCAACGCTGACTTTCTCGCTCTTTCCACTATATTGGCTGTCCTCCTCCTTAGGCAGGGGTTATATACGAGTTAAATAATGCATTACTTTTCGTAGGTATAGGAGCAGTGACTTAGAACAGAAGACGCAGTGCATCGATCTCACAGCAGCAGCGTTTATACTTTGTTTTTTTGGTGAGCCTAGCAAATGCAGCGTTGCATCTATAATGCAGTATGAAAGAGGAGAGAGAGTGGGATCATTTATCGTGGTGTTGATATTCCTGATCTCTGACAAGCGTGACTAAGAACACAAAGCCGTGCTGGCCTTGGGTTGTAGACGGATGCGACTGTCTGAATTTACGTCCACTGAATCAAAAGTCAAAAGTCAAAAAAGAGGAATCTTTCTGGATTCATCTTGGCTTTTTCAATAATTGGCACATCTAACACTGGAGTCAGGACCAACGCAGCTTACACAATGAATGCTGCTTCCAGACTAAATCCCATTGCGGAATATCCAAAGTCAATCACAAAGTTAATAGTGTTTGCTCTGAGGCCTTTCCTTACAGAACAACAACGTGTCAGAGGACGTAATCAAATTGTAATTTGAAAAGCTCCTTGAACCTCAGTAAACTCCACTTTCGCTCCAAAATGGATCCGTGTCGTTTCGCTCTGAAGCCCTTCACACTCTGATCCGTCTGACAAATCTCCATCTCCCCTTTCCCTTTTGTTGCTCTAATAGGTAACATTATCCTATATTAATGGTGCCGGTGGCTATACGCTGCTACTAGCCAAGCAAACGGGTGACTACAGATCAGCGGGGTGAGGCGGGCAGATCATTAACCATAATTACCTCCAGCTAATCCACTTCCAAGCGGTACAAAATAAACAGCCAGGCCCATTAGAGGAGCTGACTGTCAGCCTGCAAGTGGCCTGTGGCTCCTTTGGCAATGATCTGAACCCACAGGGGGATAAGAGAAGAGGTGGGGGTGGGTCTGCATGAGTGATGGCGAGCCTGACTTCTCCTCTTCCACCTGATTGGGGGGGTTATGACGTTGAAGGTGGCGGTGTTGTGGCGTCGCTGGCTACATGCTGGCAGCACTGGTGCTTTTGTTTTGTTTCACCCCCCCGCCTCCCTTTCATGTACCCAGATGGTGTTCATTTTGACCTGCTCTGTGTTTGCTCCCCTCCCCTCCCCAGTTCCACGTCCTATTCATTCTCTGCCTGCAGGCGTTTTCCTTCTCTCTTTCTCTCTACACCCACACACACACACCCACCCACACACCCACCCACACACAGACACACACACACACACACACACACACACACACACACACACACACACACACACACACACACACACACACACACACACACACACACACTGTGTTCACCCATATAATTGTGTCATGGCACACAATTAAGCTCATCTGAGGTCTTTCACTTTTGTGTGCAGATGATTTATTTGCACTACCATTGTAATCCCCCCTGAATGTCAAAAGTACACTTCTTATGTTGTGGTGAATATTCAATGAGCTATTCAACAGTTACTAAGGCCTCCTATAGGTTACCTTACACACAAACCAAACATTTCATTGAGCTCAGTCATATCTAAGCTTTATTTAACCAGGCGCATGAACTGAGGGCAGTTCAGAGGTGTACAACGTATTCGCTCTTACGTTCCAAAACGAAATATTTTAATACATAAATATGATAAAAACTAGAGATGCAAAGATGAATTGATTACTTGTCAGCTATTAAATTAATCAACAACTAAGCCTGTGAATATTCTCATTTGTCCAGGTCATCGTTATCCCTAAAGAAATTTAAGTTAAAAGCAACTGGACTTGGATGTTTGTCTAGGAAGAGGCTTCATCAGTTCATGTACGCATCTGACCAGTCCCAGCCTGGTCCTGGTCCTGGTCCTGGTCCAGTCCCAGTCTGGTGCATGAACTGATGAAGCCTCTTGGATTAGAGGTGAAAGGCCTCAAACAACCAAGTCCAGTTGCTTTTGACTTAAATTTCTTTGGATATAATCTGCGACTATTTTGATAATTGTGAATACGCTTGGGTAATTTCTTTAAAGAAAAAAAAGTCCAAATTACATCAGTAGATACTTACTACAAAGGATCTGGTTCCTTTCAACTCCACGTGGTGTTGTCCAACTCAGTCCACTCCTCACAGAAACTCTCTCTTCTAACGTCAAGAAATTCTCACATTTGCATGAACTTCCACTCTAGCAACATTCGGTGCAGCCTGAATAAAGACCCTGTTCTCTCATCTCTGTTGCTGACTAATATAACACCAGTTGTGTCAGGTAGGTCATACCTGACACAACCTCATAGGGAAAGCCCACACAGGAAATGACACACTGAATGTTTTTTTAGCACAGCAGAAAGTGCTGTTGTACTCTTTCATGGTCTAAAAAAGAGTTTGCATTGTATAGTTTATATACTCTCACACTACTCTCATCTAGTGTCTGACTCATCCACACTCTGTGTTGCTCATTCAGTAACCTGCACATGGGGATCGTGCACCTATTTATACTTCCACCACTCCACCTTATTATTTTATCTTTTTATTTGATATATTTAGTAGTGTTAGTATATTCAAAGGGTATGCTTGAATATTCTTATATTGTGTATTATAGATCACCATGCTATTCTATTGTATTGAGCTAATTTTATTTATTTGTTGTGTTTATCTATCTATCTATCTATCTATCTATCTATTTATCTATTTATCTATCTATCTATCTATCTATCTATCTATCTATCTATCTATCTATCTATCTATCTATCTATCTATCTATCTATCTATCTATCTATCTATCTATCTATCTATCTTTCTATAAAGCTTTATATCTATCTATCTATCAAGCTTTCTGTCTATCTATCTATCTATCTGTCTGTCTGTCTGTCTATCTCTCTATCTATCTATCTATCTATCTATCTTTCTATCTATCTATCTATCAAGCTTTATATCTATCTTTCTATCTATCTATCTTTCTATCTATCTATCTATCTATCTATCTATCTATCTATCTTTCTATCTATCTATCTATCTATCTATCTATCTATCTATCTATCTATCTATCTATCTATCTATCTTTCTATCTAAATCTGTAAAAAGTTCATATCATATTTTCCTCAAATGCCTCGACTGGATGTGAGCGAGCAATGAGGCAGTGTCACTGGAAAAGATCCAAGTCTGTGCGTCTTCACTCTTGGCTCTCGTTCAGGTGCTTATTGCAGTTGTTCCTTCATGCTCTTGATGTCTGTGCGTCTGATGAAATGGGGGCACTCATCCAAGCAGCAGCTTTTAGGCAGAAAGATGAGCGAACACTCATCTCACGTCTCTCTATGATGTTTGTGAACCTGCAGCAGCTAAATACGGACACTTTAATCTTCTGTTTGATACGAGCTGATCGTATTATTCCTGTTGTGGTTTTGGTTAACACGAGATGATTGGCTTTTAAAAGGATACAAAGCGTCAAACTGAAACAAACCTCACCGCATCATCAGCGGCAGCCGAGTAACTCTGAGAGAGAGAAAGCGATGGAAATTTAATTTCCTCGCAATTAGAACCTCTCCCTCGTAATGAAATCTGAAAGGAGATTCTTCGGGCGTTGTTCATTATTTTCTTTCAAATCGCAGGAAATTCAATTCATCAGGCGCTGGGTAGACTTCATTTTGAATGAACGGGAAGTGAGAACAGCCCTGCCAAAGGCTTTTTAATTCACTGGGATCTTGCGGCTGACACGCACTCAGAAAAGGAAGAAACGGGTGGAAAAACTCCAAATGTTAACCATTTGTACAGTACACGGGCTTATACGTATGATAAATATTCTTTTTAATGTTCTTGGATATCTCACTGAGCTACAGAGACAGCATTGCCACTGTCATTTAATTAACTCAATAAATACTGATATAAAGAGAGACTGTAGAGAAGTGTGTTGCAGTGCAGTTTGTATTTAAATCCATATTTATTGTATAACAGTTGATTGGACATGTTCTGACATGTCTCTTTTTGTAACAAGCAGAACCCAGACAAAACGAACTAAACAAACAAACTATACGATTGATATTTGCTACTAATCTTTCGTAAAATAAACGGACAAACATGCATTTAGTTGCAACAATAGAATGTATAAATTATGTATGTTGTCTCCGTGAGTGTCAGCCATAAGTTTTGGAAGAGAAGCTCACTTTAGGGGACCCAACCACCACCCTGACCTGCCTCCCTAAGCAGAGATGGGTGGTCTTATACCACATCCCCTGCTTTTAAAATGTAGAGTACACACAAAATAAATGTGTGGAATACACACAGTTCGCAGGGCATTACTTTAAACAGTGATTGAGAACAGCCTGAGAAATTAGCTATAGAGACCTAAACCTTTTTTTTTTTTTTAAAACCAGGCTGTAAACAGGTTTCTTTCTGCTGTAAAGTCGGACATTTTAACTTGGAGATATATGGAGATGAACTCACTTTTAGAGCCACTCTCGCGGCCACTCTAAGAACTGTAGTAGCACTTTCACATTGGCTTTATTTTTCAGCACCGGGGGTTGTCACATGGTAAGAAAGGACCAACCAGGACAAGGAGGACAACTTTGGTCAACGTCCACCGGGCTACTCTCCTTCAAACCTCATGTTGAGGATATGTGACCTCATATGACTTGTATTTGTTGCCTTTTGGCATATTTAATCTTAATTTAAAAATAGTTCATCCTAATAATACACACTTACATTTTTACCTTATACATTTTAAGGGAGTGGGTCATTTTGTCTTGTTTCCAACACTGTTTCAATTTCAAAAGAAGCCTCTTGAAGAAAGTAACAGTGTCTTGACACAAGGCAGTTGTGTCCCAGTGACGTTGCATGGATGACATACTGCACTGCTTTTGGCATCAATCACACGCGATAGAGCTTGATAGAACTGTACATGCAGTACCAGATGGCCGATGTTTTCCATAAATAGCCATACGGAAGTTTCAATGAATCAGGACATTTTTGTTTGCCTGGTTTGCCCCATCTGAACTGTGCGTGGAATCAAAAACAAAATCATTTATGGGACAAAATCTGCCTGCCAGCACTTTATGTGGCAGCTTGAGAAAAGAGAAGTGAGTCTAGCCAAAGTTAGCAATCAATCCCTGGGAATAAATCAACTGAGAGACGACAGAAAAACGGCAAATCAGCGATCAGGTTCACTCCACTTGAAACGCAGCAGAGTTACTGGGTTTCACCAACAGGTGCATTTGACTCAGATTTCCAAAGTATTTCCCTTTTTATTTTGGACAACACCTGCTCTTACTCTTGGAAACTTTCTTTTCTTCTCCAGATCAAGTGATCCTGTTTCCAGCAGCAACCCAGAGCAACACTAAAAGCCACCCAACCCAAGAGCAACCGGGAAACATTAACCGGCCGCTCCGCTACCCACTAATGGATCGGACCCATTTCATCAGCAATCTGACATTTAATGAATATATATTTTATCTTCTCGTGCCAGTTATCGGAATGTCCTCCCCGTTCCGAGAAATGGTCGCCCTGGGACTCTTTTGAACGGACCTTTTTTTCCTGCAACTGGCACCTGTACGCCAATCACACTCGCTGTAACTGGCCCACAATCCTCCCTTGTTTTTTCCACTTCCCTCTCTGTCTTCAATATGGTACGTGGATTAATAATTCATGGCCAGTTATTAGGGCCAGTTCAATAGGAGATCTGCTGATGGAGGGTCGGGGCTTGGCGAGCGTGCCCGGAGGGATGCTGCGTGTTGTTGTGTCAGCCCCCATCTGCCAGAATGCAATAAGGCAAACAATGGAGGCCTTGATTTCCACCAGCAGGCCCATAATCTTTAAATGGCTATTAGCTGAAGAGTGCAACCAGTCAATAACCGACAAAATCCTTTTAAAAGCTTCTCTCTCTCTCTCTCCCTCTTCCCCTCTCTTTCTCCATTCCTCTTTAATCTCTCTCTCTTTCTTTCTGCCCCTCATTCTCTTTCTTCTCCCTTTATTTCTGGTCATATTGGGACACAGTTGCGATGAATTGTGACTCCTATCATGAGGGTTTTTTTTAATGCCAGCATGGGAAGACGGTGCAGCGAGCAATGGCGGTGGCCAAAATGAGGACAACTGAGGTCAACATCCATATTCAGATCATCTCCAGAACCATTACTCTCCATCAAACCCTGGGTTGAGGGTGTGTGTGACCTCACATGGCTTGTATTTGTTGCTTGAAGCCGGTATCTTTGACCCCTAGGTCAGAAAATATGAATCCTAATATTTCTTATGAGAATGTTTGCCTTCATTTTCCCATATTTTTTTCCAATGCAAGAACGGAAACACAGAAGATTTCAGCCTCTTGGACAAAGGGACAGTGTCTTGAAATAAGGCAGTTGTCTCCCGGTGACATTGCATGGATGATTTAGCTCATGCTATCAATCACATCAAATGCAGCATGAAAGAGATTGAATTACTGTTTACAAGGATGAGATTAAATTGTTTTTAATATACAATGTTATGAAAGCAATAACGTTTTTGATGGCCGCAATCATATCCTAATAAAACTGATATTCATTAGTGTCAGGGAATATTCCCTACTTCCAATCTCCTCCAACTAACACGCTACCTGAATCACCGCGGCTGGTACACAAACAAATCCTGTTGTCCTTCATTGCTGACAAGGTAAGCAACACATGCTCTGGTCCAACGACAGATCACTTACTGTCACTCTTTGACAGAGTGGGGGATTTATGTATTTGGAACAACAAAAATGATCTTACTATTCTGTAAATGCAAATGATTGATAGGGCTGTTGACCGAATACTTCAAAGCTTGTGCAGAGATTTCATTCTGACTCTTTTTCTGTTATGGAGAAAAAACTCCACAGCTACAGGGCTTCATGAGACCCCCATCACCCCAGTCTCTCTTACATTGTCAGTTGCTTGAGCTGCTTTTCAACTATGTTACCAAGCCAAGCAACACACATTTCCATTTGATATCAGAATTAAAGTGTCTTACAGTTTGAAATATTGCTAAATATTTCTTGTGGATCTTTGCTTTCATAGGCCTGATACCTCACATGCATTATGCAATTTCAATGTGTGACTTTTGCGCTATAGTTACGATGGAAATTCAAATGGGTGTGCAGCCGAAGAGTTGGTGTAGTCAGTGTTGGTCTCCAATAGGAGTCAACAAAGGTCATGCTGCAGACTACTTACTGTAAATTATAGTTCGATGCCAAAAATCTAGAATATGAACCAATCACTTTGCATTTCCCTCAGGTTCAGGATACTCCAACGAACTCCTCAAACCACTGCTGCAACATAAAACACCTCTTCGTTGTCCAGGTATATTCTAAAAATGCTTTAAACACTCATAGTTCTAAATGAAATATTGCTAAATAGACTACCTCTGCGCAAATGCTCTGTGTCAAAAGACATGTTTTGACATGAGTATACAGATGCATGATAAATGTGTTGTGTATGTTCCACACACTCATATGGAGGCTTGTAACAGGATAAATGGAAAAGCCTCACATGAGGAACAAAACATTTACAGATACATTTAGTAAAGAAATGGGATTATTAGCAGGATTACAATTTTACAAATACATTGTAAAATATGCTAAAGAATGATATACTGCCATGCACATGTGCACACACCTTCACTCTTACATGAAACCTGCTAACTGTTCGTTCATTATCAGGGCCTCTAATGCTAAAAAAATATATTCACTGTGTGGAAATGTAGCCATTATTTTGTACTGAGAGCAGGAAAGGGGAACAACTTCACAGTACATTTCAAGTTATGCCCCTATTTGGTATTGAGGTACTCCAAAAGTAACAAACAATAGTAACAATACTTTTCATTTTCATGTTTTAACAGTATACAGTATTAGTAGTTGAATAATAGTATTGATAGTATTGAATCATTTTTAAAGTTACCCCCTCAGCGCTGCTCATACGTTTGAGAAGATACACAGCTTCTGTCACAGGCTCCTCATGAATGATCATACTTACAGAAACAGCGTATTTATCAATCATATCTTGTCCAATGTTGCATAACAATGAACTGGTGCAGAAGACAATAACAACAAAAAAGTGTGTGTTGTCTCATGAATCACATGACAAAATTATGTATGATGAACGCTTCAGGAACCACTTTAAAATCCCTCAGTCGAAGCTCCTCTCTGACGTTACAGAACCGCACAAACACTCCCTCCTTCCATGTTTCTTACTCTGCCAAAACCCCCACTAAGAGCCTCCGAAGGATTGAAGGAGTCAGCGAGTCAAGAACATCACCTCAAACAGATTGGCACGTAGGTTATCACATTGTCACGCATCAGCACCGGTGTTTTGACAAGCCACAGTGACCTCTGTGTTGCACAATCACATGATCACAACTGGTCAGGTCAAAGGTCAACGCTAATGGATGGTGCAGCAAAGGGAAGCAGCTTTGTGTCATGGTGTGAGTGTGTGTGTGTGTGTGTGTGTGTGTGCGTGTGTGTGTGTGTGTGTGTGTGGTTGTGTTGCAGTTTAAAGGCCATACTCTCATAAAGACTGTGGGAGTTTCCTGTTATGTGGCAGTTATGTTGACGTACAGCATCCCATAAGAAAAGCTACTGTGGACCTTTAAAGTCATATTTTCTAACCCCGATAGTGGTCCGATATGACTTTTAGGGACATCAAATAATGGAGAATGTCGATCTATTCAGGATCGTTTTTATTTTATTACAGAAATAAACAGAATGAAAATGAAAAGCAGGTTTTGTGTTGTTATGAAATGCTATTAAATTTAACTTTATTTTGGTGACATCATGGCATTTACTTTTGTTACACATTACATATGCACATTGATACCACTGAAACAAAAAGAATAAAAGCCATATTCAGATATATTATCTTTAAATAAAAAATGACTGACGGCTGATGTGTTTTGGTTCCCTGTATAGGGAGACTATCAAAATAAAATATCCCATTCTTTGGTTTTGGTCGGAGGCCAACGCGCCCGCACAGGAAACACATCGTAGTGAAAGCTCAGTCTACATAGGAAACGCCTCAATATGTGCCCCAACCTCCTCCATCCTTCCTTGTTCTTTCACTCTCTCCTTCCCTCTCCCATTAGTCTCTCCCTGTTTCAGTCTTTATCTTCCTCCTCTGCTGCCTCTCCTTCACCACCTCCATTTGGTTTCTGTCTGTCTTTTTTTGCATTCTCTCTCCATCTTGCCCTCCGCCCCTCTCCTCTCCTCCCCTGCATCCCTCAGTATCCACCCGACAGAGAGTCATCCGTCTTCATTGGGGAGACACATGTGTTGTTTTGACAGTAAGGGCTTCGACGGAGCAAGAGGAAGGAAAGCAGCAACCCCATGACAGTAAAGACACATTATCGGTGGGAAAACACATCCAACCATCAATTACTGAAGCACATCCAACTCCACCAACACTTTGGGTATTAGCTGTTGTCGCTGCCTGTCTGGCTTAATGATCCGGCCTCATCGCAGAGGTGTTAAATCAATCTACTGAGTTAACAATGTGGGCTTGATATGGCTTGATATGAAAAGTGCACAAATGGTTTGTAATTCCACATATTTGATGACGTTTTTTCAGGTTGCGGCTTCTTTGGTGCTCCCAAGGCTTTGGTGCTTTCCAAATTTTTCTTGCACTTTGATGCCTTTTTATTTTGTTTTGACGAATACTTTCTTTGGAGATCTTTTCTTTGTCGGTTTAAACGCTGAAGCTATTTTTTGCCAACGCTAAGTTTCTGCTACTGGAAATGTAAAATGAGCTTTTGCGACAACAAATGAACAAGCAGAGTTTCAATGTTTTATGTCAGTCAGCAGTTGAGATGAAAATCATGATTTATCCATTTGAAAATGTGAAATATTACTTCACCATCTGACCATTCATCATGTTAACGTCTTCGTACAAATGACAGTTTGATTGATACGGGACAATCAATCTGATACGAGAGACATCAGCAATGTAATTGATGTTGAACCTGATTTGTTTGTAATTGCTGTCAGAGGTGATCTTAGTCAGTGTCCTGCCATTTGGGAAAGGTATTACTTTGACCTAAAGATGACAGTTCAATTAAATACAGTGTCTTCAGGCTGAGAGGATGTGACAGTCACGTCCATGACAGTTGCCATAAGGGCATTAATGACATCGCTGCCAGTCAAACTGTCACTAGTCTCTCCTCTGTTGCTTTTTGGTGTCATTGAATTAAGTAACAAAAACAAAAAGCTTCCAAAGAGTCAATAAATCAATATATCTGAAGTGACGATTACGATTCAGGGAAACAAGAGAAATGGTTACAGTTCAGAATTTAGACGGCTGTTCTGGCTCTGTACTACAATACATTGCATTTGATATGTCACATGACTGTGGGGATTAGGAGGTGATCTTTAGGTGTATAAGCGTTTATCAATGATTCTGCATATTTGAGCCCATTCAAAACAAGTCCTCCACCATAACTGGAGAGCAGTTTGTGCCTTTGTCCGTTTGTGTTTCCTCAATTATCTCGAGAACTGTGTATCCAATCTATTTCACCCTTGGCAGGTGTATTACCGGGGACCCGAAGACATGCCGTGTCAAATGAAGTGCAATTTGGATAACTAACATGTTCAATATTAATGAACTTTGAATAAAGCATAGGACAGCTGAGTGGCAGCAGGCGCGTGGCTTCAGGGAGTCCAGCATGTCGTCAGCGGTGGGTTACAGGAGTCACAGCGGTGATAAGCAAGCGAAATGAGAAATTAGCACCTCCTTAGTACCTTCGGTAAATTTAATTCACTGAATGCTTTTCTGACCGTCGATGCTGGATATACCAACATGACAACTGAGCTCTTTTTCACTGTTCATGGGCACGTTCAATCTGAAAACACTGTTTTGCTACAGTTTACGGTTTAAATGACGTGTTGACTTGAAGAGGATGGGCGATGGAGTTTGAGATATACTTTACACCACAGCGCACCCTTTTGCGAGATCTGCAAAACCAAACCATCCATTAACAAAACGGCGTATAGGTTGATTGTGCAAAAAGCTTATTACAATACAAATTTAATTTTTGTTGTTAGGTGACAACCTCCAGTAAAAAAAATAGTAAAAAAAAGTAAAAAGTCTGAATAGCGAAGACAGGACTTTCTCCTAGAAAGGAATGTAGACTTTTTTCTACGTAACAGACAAGCTCATTTAAAGCCAATGATCTTCTCCTAAACCTAACTAAGTAATTTTGTTGCCTAGACTTAACCAAGTAATGTTACTTAATGTTGTTATATCATTAACCGTGTGTATAAAACATACATGAACGTCGTGTATGTTGTTTTGGATGTCATTGTCAAACACGTCAGTCATTTAGGTACGAGGACTGTTAAAATCTGCATGTGTTTTCGCTGTCATACCATTTATCAATAGGTTTCCATTCATTGATTTTGGAATGAAACTATTAAAGCTTGCTTGAGTTGTGTAATCCATCACGGCTAACATTAAGTCGGCCTGAATTTGTGTCAAAGTTACATTATCAGTATGAGGTAATGCAGTGCAGATGTTCAAAATTGAATCATTGTGCTCTTAAACTGCATTACCACACAATGATAATGCAACATTGACAAAATTAATGCAAACTTCATGTTCACCATGATGGATTAAACAACTAAGGCCCATTTGAGCAGTGTACTGATAGATGTGATAAGAGAACTGATTGGAAGTCAATGGCTTGCTAAATAAACAACAGTAAACTCTTTAATGAAACAAAGCTGCTGTATCAACAAATTGACCCATTAGGTTATGAACTTGATCGGGAAATTAGAAAGTAAAGCTTCACGTGAAGGTCTTGAATCTCTCTAGGTCACCTGAACGCCTCTTCAATCAACATTTTCACCTGCATCAGGCTGTAAACGCTGATGCACTTATGTGCTCTGATAATGAATCTACTCGATCTCCATCTCCATGTAGCCGCACATCATTACGGTGTGTTTCACAAAATGCTTCCTTGCCATCTTTCCACCACGTGGATCACAGTAATAAGTCTTTGATTTACTACCAAAACGATCCTCAGTGATTTTATTTGTGCCTAATGTTTTTAAAGGCGTCAAATCAATCAAGTCGAATCAAGAGGAGGAAGAGGCGATTCTCTCCTTTCTCCTCCCCCCCCTCCCTGCATTAGCTCATCCTCCTCTCACAGACTCTCCCCACCTGGCGCTCACTTCCCGTCAGTGGGCTATCATACTGGGACGGCGCTCGCTCAGCGCTTCCTCTTGACGACCCTCTGAGGTACATTTGATGTCAGCGTGAACAGCTTGTTTCCCTTTTCTCCCTCCGGTTCCCTCTCTCGCTCCCTCTCCCTCTCATGCTTCTTATTTCTTCTTTAGTCTGAAGTGCCGTCGTATTATTGGACGCAGGTTTGAGAGGCCGTGGTACCAGATTGATGGCCGCTGGGGAGCGTGTCTGTGACATACAGGCCTGAGAAGAAGCAAAGAGGAAGAGCTCCTCTCTGCCCCATCCATCATCCCTGAGTCCTAATCACCCAGTGATGGAGAACGTACAGGATGGAGGAGGAGAGAGTTCTGGATGACAGACGTGTGCGTGTTACACAACAAAAGCAATTCTGTCGTCTGCAGTGAGCCATTTTCTTCTTAAGCCTTATTTATCCTGGGGAGGTTTGTGGAACACAGATGATCCGAATCACTGTTCATACAGTTAAGTCCTCATCTCACAGGACTAATATCATCTCAATGTGAAGCGATAATTGCAGAGACCATCAGTGTTGTTCTCCTGGCTTCTCTGTCCTCACATTAGACTTCTGTTCGACAAAATTGCTGCACGATCAGCCCCCTAAAAAAATCATGAGACGTTACGGTTCCAGCGTGGGTGCTGAGCAGAGTGATCACAAACTGGGAATGCTGCAATTTGCAATGTGGTAAGGTGATTACACGGCACTTAAACAAAAACTTTTTTCCATTTCAAAAAATGACAGATCATGTTGGCTCTATCAGACAACAGCGTCAGAGACGTCTTCTTATTTGTCCGCCAAACAGGCTTCAATTTGACGTGAATGGAAGACAGAAAGTAATGTTACTGTACCGTTCCTTTACGGAAGTGAAACTGACAGCATGTTATTTGGGAAATCTGTCCACAGTCAGACAGACAGACAGGCAGACAGACAGACAGACAGTCAGACATCTAAACACTGAGCAAAATATTCATATTCTTCTTCTTTGTTAGTTCCTCCTACAGTAGGTGTCACCAGGACCACACATATGATCTACACTGGAAAAAGTGATACTTTGGATCAATGTATTAGTTTTTCACAAATTTAATGTATGGTTCAGTTGAAATGTAAATTTTGATTAAATGTAAATAAATTTTGTATTTTAAGACGAGCTAATGGAAATGGTCGATCCCATGAAAAATGGTCGAACCAATGGAAATGGTCGAACCAATGGAAATGGTCGAACCAATGGAAATGGTCGAACAGATTTCCCAGCAGGCCATGCTCTTTTGTAAATGTTGAGATTAAAACAAAATAAATCAAGTTATTGTCATTATGATTTTTTCTAAATTCATGGCCAAAGTATTATTGGTGAAACTATGTCTATGTCTAGATGATGTCACATGATCACGTGACAAGAAAATGTTTGGTTTGAAGAGAAAGTACCATTTGTGTAGAAGTGTTTCTTTTAACTTTATCCACAGGGAAGCAAACTGAAAACATCAGGTTTAAACATGAACACATAATTTAGCATTTGACCAATTTAAAAATACACTTTAAAGGAATAAGACAGTAGTTTCACTTTTTTCAGTGTATGGCTACTTCTGTTTACAACAGGCAGCATCAGCAGCTACCGTAGCCCTGTTAACCCTGCATGAAGCACTCCAGAAGTCCTGTCCACCCTGAAAATCCAGAAAAAATCTCCAGATGTAGGTCTCCCAGTGTCGGCCTGCTAAGAAGTTATTAGATGTACTGCAAATAAGAACCCATTGGAGATCCTGGAAGGTGTATTCCTACTCTGTTGGTGTCAGACAAACACATCTCAGACCACTGAACACACAAAACTGATATGAACCCTCCTATCCAACATCTAATAAGACACCAAACAAGTGTTGGAATAACCGTGCGTCACTGGGACTGTTACATACTGGAAAAACTAACCACACTGTAATGCCAATTCAATTCAATTCAGTTCAATCCAATTTCATTTACAGTGCCAAATCATAACAAAAGTTATCTCAGGACACTTTACGGAGTAGGTAAAGACCAACACCATCTATCTTGACCAATTGGGGAGGAAGAAAAGGAGAGAGAAAGACAAAGACAGACAAAAGACAAAGAGACATACACACTTCCAGAGATGCAAGCAACCAGTGAGTAACAGTAACTATAATAACATCTATAGTAATGTGAATATGAATTATATGTTATGGCAGTTAATACAGCAGAATAGTAGAAACAAGCACATCTACGGTGATAGAATATGAAAATGATAATAATTATGGCAAACATGATCAATGATGAGTAGCGGCAATAGCAGCTACAGTACAGCGAGACATACCACTGATGGTGTTTTCATGGCTACAAATGTTATAACTTATAAGACTAGTGATTGTATATATGACTAATAGTGATACTAGCAGCAGGAAGCGTCATGCAGGACCACGGCAGCAGAGACCTGTGAGACGACAAAACACAAACAACTCCAGGGAAAGAGTTGAATTAGTAACATGCATTGATGATGTCCTAAACCCAACACTGATCCACAGTTTGAAAAACAGTTTGGATGGAATAAAAATAGTTAAAAATAGTGCTTTACTACATAAATCACCAAATTGTCAGGGACAAAGTTCTGAAAATCTCACCATGTTGGTGGTTAAAATGCAAATGGTTGATCGATTCAATGGAAATATCTTCGCAGTTGATTGGCACCAGATTCGACTGAGAATCAACTGAGCTTTGGAAACCCAATCGACACCTTATCACTGTTAAAATATCTAGAATAGAATAGAACCGCATGTTCCAAACGAACGAGTAATGTTTTAATCGGTTTTATAACATTTCAATAATGGGTTTTAATTTCATAAAAGCAATTATACTGTCAAAGCTGGTGTCACATTTTTCAAATAGTTGATCTGCAAAGCGGAGAGAAAACATTACACACACACACACACACACACACACACACACACGCACACACACTTCAAAGTAGAAGAATGCCTCATCAGCAATTAGATGACAGAGAACTTTTCCTGCAGAACATCAATCAAATCCAAGTCTCATCCCACGTCCCCGCCTTTTTTTTTTCTTCTTATTTGTCACCAAAATGATTAATAGTCACTTAACGTATTATTGCACGGCATGCTGCAGCGGCTCCTGCAATTACACAATACTTAGCTCCTCAGCTGTCAGTGATCCACGCAGGGAAGAGGACACCGCAGGTTCACATGGCAGAGGAGCAGAAGCAGAGGTTAATACACTCACAGGGAAGATGTCACTTCCAGCACATTGGTTTTATGACGGTGTCCATTTGAGCTACTGTCTCTTGCATCTCAGAGTGTATCATTAACAGCAAATATTACCCCCCAAATCCTAAACTGCACTCTCATAGAATTGCAGATTACTGGCAATGACGAACGGCCCACAATAACAGCAAAACATAATTGTTATTGATGAATTTTCGGCTGATAGGCAAAACAACTGATAGCTGTCAGATAAAAAATGGCAAATGCTTCTGAAGCATTCATCAAAACTGACTGACAGTCTGTAGATTTATGGATTTCAGCTTCATACAAACAGAACATAAGCATGCCCATTTGCAGCGGCCCTTTTTAATTGTTTTGCATGCAAATCCAGCCTTGGAGCAAAGTAGGAGTGCTGCAATGTGAATAAGGAAAAAAAAAACACATGACCTCATTCAGTGTAGCCATTATCATTGAAGTACTGCATGAGCTGTTGTTCCAGGTAGGACTGTGCCTCGTTCGTCAATGTCAGATGAAAGGTTTTGCAAGACAAAGACCCATTAAGAGCTCAGACTAAGTGTTTCTTCTTTCGGAATATTATATGATAGCCATTTGTTTTCACTGTCTCACGCAGTAAATGTATGATTGACTCTCATCTCGGGAGGCAAAAGGTTTATTTCCGAGGCTGGACTGATCTGCCAGCACCAGTTGTTAATATAATGACCCACGAAGGCATGCCAATCCCTGCACCATCAAACCCCAAACACACAATATATTGGTTTTATTAAAAGGGCTTTCATTTGGCGAAAAATACGCATTCTTAAAAGTTTCCCAAGGCCAAAAGATTAGCATGGTAATATAACTGTCCTAATATAACTGTCCAATAAACCTTTTTAGATCATCACACATTTAAGGAATTCCTTTGCAATTAAGCAGTAATATAGTGAAACTCGTTTGAAATAAAAAAGGTTTTATTCCATATATAACATTCATTTAAGAGGAAGTCGTAATTAAGTGCATTTTCACATCATCAGCTGAGACGTGATCACGTGATTTATTAAGATGAATTATTTTGTTTTACATATTTATTAAGTGTTTGATAGGAGGGATTGCAAATCTGTTGTAATACTACTGAAACAAATGGCTGATACATAATATATACAACAGAGGAACAATTGGTATATCTGTTTACAGTGTGCAAACCACTCTTGTGTTAAGCCTCATTTTTCCAGGTCATTGTTATCCCCAAAGAAATTTAAGTCAAAAGCAACTGCACTTGGTTGTCCGTCTCTCTGTCCACACCAGACAGTTGGACCAGTGACCAATGAACTGATGGAGCCTCTTGGGTGAGAGCTGAACCATCTTCCTAGACAAACAACCAAGTCCAGTTGCTTTTGACTTAAATTTCTTTGGGGATGCACTCTTGTATTAGTTGAATAAAGAAGTTGGTATATAAATTAATAATATTAATAATTAACAATAATATAATATTTGTCCTTTTTCCATCATGCTATGAACTACTGCGATCTGATTTCATGCTGCACTGTTTATAATAGTGAAAATTAAACAATAAGGTTAGTATCATTCTTTCATTCATCTTAAACTGCTTGTCCCTGTCGGGGTCGCGGGGGCCTGGAGCCAATCCTAGCTGACATCGGGTGTGAGGCGGGGTACACCCTGGACAGGATGCCAGTCTATCGTTCTTTGGACTGTGGAAGTGTGTGTGTGGACCCGGAGAAAAACCACGCAGACACGGGGAGAACATGCAAACTCCACACAGAAGGGCCCCAGCCGGGATTCAAACCTGAAACCTTCTCACTGTGAGGCGACAGTGCTAACCACTACACCACCATGTAGCCCCCAAGGTTAATATCAGTGAGATTAAAATCCAAACAGTAACAGTGGATTACTTGCATGCATCTTTGAGTACCTTGTGTGAAGGCAACAATTCTTATCCAAGTAATGGCGGACTTCGTCACTAATAATGAAATATATTACATCGAGAAAGAATTTCAAAATGACAATCTGAAGGATTATAACTTTAAATAGTGACGGATTTTGACTTGTTATGGAATCGTGACATTTACTTTTAAGTGAATAACTTGATACTTGAATCTGTCATCAGTGTTTAAATGACATATCGGCAAAAAAAACCCAACATTTTGCATATTTTGTCATCTCTTCATCCAGATGTCTGTGTCTTCATGCTGAAATGCAGAACGGTATGTTTGATTTTTACAGATCTGGCTGTTTAATCTCTTCCAAGACGGATGGCTCCTGTCATTCTTTGTCTTTGTAATAACTTGTATTTATATTCAACCTGTCAGCGGTCCTTCAACAACAATGCCTACAAAATAGTACATGTCTCACCTGAGGAAATGAAATGCTCATGTATGTGTATTGGCCTCCAGACCAGAGAGAGAACACCACGGAAATCCCCTCTTTAAGATTTCATGTTTCTCATTCTTTCCGCCCTCTCTGCTGGCGTCGCCCATTAAAGCGCTCATGCTGTTCACTTTATCATTCTTATGACCCCCATCTTCGGCATCGGTACTGAGGCTTTCCTCCCCCTCTGTCTCTAATTCATCATCCTTTATAGAGACTAATAGGCTAGAGGTGACACCAGGGAGAGTCGACAATGACTCCTGGCTGCTCAGATCCACTCAGAGTGAAGGGTTTTCATTTGCCTCCAAGACACGGTGGTATTCATTTGTTGCAATGGCACCCAATTTTCTCCTGGCTTAGAGCAAAAAACTGGGCAAATCTTTATGAGGCTTCTTAAACGGAGATGTACAGCCCGAGTTAAGGGGTTCTGTACGATGCTGTTTCCCTCCTGGCCGCCGCTTACTGATAATAGTACTTGTTTCATATTAAATGGTAGTATTTGATTTTGTAACTGCAGGACGGACTGGTTGGTGATAAAAACATTCACTAACTCGACACTTGTTCGCTCGTACTGTGAGAGCATTCCCCAACATGAATGGGAAGGTACAGTAGCAGTAGTAGTGGCGAATGATCAGAGTCTGAATTAGCCTGCAGGCTGTTCATTCAGTTTAGCAATGTCAGACAAGTCCTTAAGAGCCATATTTGTCAGATTAACTGGGGTGGCTCTTCAAACTAAAGGTCTGTCGAAGTGCTTTGAAATAGAAATCAAGACAGACAGTGTGTGTACTCAGCCTGGAGATGATGTTGGCAGTACTCACTTTTACGACGGTTCAGTGAAGTGGGCCGGTAAGCTTGTGAGCAGACATGTAGCTACAGCAGAGGTTCCTTATTTAAAATCTACAAGACCGTGATGCAAAAGTATAAATACAGGTCAAGTTAACATACAGATGGTGGTTAAAAAATGTCAACTCTGATTGCAATGTCTGCACTTATGTTAAATTAAAAGAAGAATTACTTTATTTATCCCGCAAAGGGGAAATTAAATTTTTTCACTCTTATTATTAATCATGTTACACACACACACACACACACACACAGGCCCGAAATACACACACATGCACAAACAGGACCTATATACATGCAATTAAGGAGAGATGTTAGAGCGAGTGGGCAGCCGCGATGCCTTGCTCAACAGCACCTCGGCAGTGCCCAGGAGATGAATTGACACCTCTCCAGCCACCAGCCCACGCTCCATACAGGGACTTGAACCAGCGACCCTACGGTTCCCAGCCAACTCACCTATGGACTGAGCTACTGCCGCCCCAAAAACAGTTTCTATATGAAAACTGTCATCAGATATTCATTAAATTGATAATTCAGAACAGTTACATGAACATTCGCAGGAGACGTTGTTTACTTAAGGTTGTCATTCATGTTGTGTAGATTTTATTCAAATAAAACTGCAAACACCAGGCTGTGTAAGGGCGATGCAGCTGAGTGCTTCCTTCTGCACATGCAAGGCTCTTTTGTTGCAGTTTGGTGAGGCTGAATACACATAAATCTCCAAAAGCACAGTGTTGGGGTTCACTGAAAACAGCTACGAGGAAAAAGCACATAATTAATATTTAAATATTTGCATATGAATACGTTTATCATCTCTCTGAGTTGCTGAGAAGACATAAAATATTGCAAACTACTTAACAAAACAGGAAAAAAGGCTTATGGAGTATTGTATTGCCAAGTGTGTTATTTGTTTAATCCACAGGTAGACTAATAGCTGGGTGAGCTGAGTTATAGATCTCATCATCTAAATAAATGAGAAATTATTCGGTGAATTAACAAGGCAATGATGACATTATTTACCCGTCCCAATTTTAGACAGTGTGGGAAGAAGATGCTAAATTACTCGCTCCTTCGTTAATAGCATTTCCAATAAAGGGTAATAACGTTTGATTAACCAGGAAGTGCTTCCTTTGGGGAGAAAAATATTAGGCTGAGAAATGTGTTTATTTTTAAACTGAATAACAAGCGATATTTATCCAAGATGGAAAACCAGAGAAGAAAAATAACCATCTCACATGACTACCGAGTCACTGCTGACGAGCATTAGTACATACCGCCTGAACACCAACCATCTGAGTAATAGATGTACCATAAGGCAGATATATATATGAAGAGCTCTTTTCCAAAACGAGATAAAAGCCAAATTAAAATAATGAGTTTGAGCCACTTTGCTGTATACAGAACCTTTTCATTGCTTCATCAATGTTTCATGCCAAATCTCTATATTTCCTTTGTTTAAAATGGTCTCAAGATGCAGTTCCTTTCCAAACCGCGACCAGCACCAAACCTGTTTTTAGCCTAAATGCGATACGTCCTCTCGACCAATCAGAATTCAGTGAGCGTTCTATGCGATCCAACATGGCGGCGCTCTGAAGCGGGAGAGTTTTTGGTTTTGTCCGTCCGTTCAACATGTTCAGACTGAGCCTTAAACCATTTTGACAAGATACATTGAATAATAACCAAATGTGTGGGTCTAAAGGTAAAAAAATAAATTTTCCTGAAAACTATTAAAATGGATTTATAGCGTTTTGGAAAAGAGCTCCTCATATATAAACCTGTGCAACTTCTCTCTGCTACACAAGTTAAAGACTCCAATGATACTTCTGAACAGGTTTTTAAATTTGTACAATGACTTTGTTTGAAAGAGGCCCACGGCACAGCTAGACTCTATTTGGGCTGGATTTGCATTTTGACAGCAGCAAACGGAGACCTTTTATGCAGGAAGGTACTCATCCAATGAGACTTAATTAACTTAAGTGAACTTGACAACCTGTGACACAACGTCACTTTAAAGTTTTTCTCAGGAATGGAGTGCTCTATCATCAAAGCAAGAAAGCAGGATAATCCAACAATCATTTGAAACGAGTGCTGCTTGTTTGATCCCTCCTGGTCAATAAGTAGAGCAAATAGATTGAATGACTGTACTGTTAACTAATGACACATTTCCACTGTCAACCAACACCAGATTATAAACGCATCCATTTCTACAATATCTGTGAGCTGCCGGATGGTTACGATTAGGAAGAAGACTGTGGTAATGGCAAAGAGTTAAGCATTTAAAGCAGTTGTTTAAGGTTAGATGCAGATTGTGGGAAAATAATAAATGAATAATAGGTGATCTGTAGAGGAACACAAACTCTGGCTTTACCACCAGCTTAACCTCTACATCATTATTTCACCCCCCTATAAGGCGACATCCACACTACTACTATTAATGGCAGTAGAAAATACAGATTGGGAGTTGCTGCAAAGCAAATACGACAATATAAAATAAAATAAAATAAAAGCTTAAGTAGCGTGAATAAAGGGCCCATCACTTCTTGCATTAACAGCGATCATTGTATGCTGCTGAATGATATATTATGAACGTTTTTAATCCTAAAGTGTTGGACTGGAACTGTGAAGTTTCCTGTTTCAAAATGACAATTGTCGTTAATTGAACCAATTTGATCCAATTCATTACTTGTTAACAGCAGGTTTTGTTGTAAGAACCACAGGTCACCAACCCTTTCTACTGGTGCTCTTGTTCACTACAGGTCTGTCTCAGCTTTAGTGAAATTTCAGAGCTCACACAGGCCGACTCACTGACTCAGACATAAAGACATGAAGACAAACTGTGGCCCCTGTGAAAGGGGTCAGATCTCAAATCTCATGCAGATGATCTTTAAGCAAAACTTCCCATCTGCTCTCCCATGCTGCCCTGCAGTCCCAAGAGAGTGCTTAAACAGACTGTCCAGAAATTAGGAGTGCAACCCAAACTCTCCGGATGGAACGGAGAAAGTTGTCCGATTGCTGGAAAGCAGTTTCCTCAACTGTTACCATGACAAGAAGGTCACAATAAAGAAAAACAGGCTTCACCGGTCAACCAGGTGCTGAGTTAAACCTTTAAAATAACAGCAACACTACCTGACTGACTCACTGGAAGAGTCTGCACCTTAGCCAATATTTCAATTGGCCCTGCAAATACACCTTGAGCCACAAGGAGTCAGTTAGTGTTGCGATGCATTTTCCACATGATAGCACAGCATAATGTAGGTGTAGGATGTGATACAAATCTACAGATGATAGCCATTGATTTGTACCACTTTCCCCACAGTTTATCTGGAGAAAATGGCACAGTAGGAAGGAGTGTACCCTTTATATTGCAAGAAAGTAAGGTGGTGGATGAGCAAGCATCTCTGTCATGGTCCTACAATAAACATTCACCTTTTACCATTACTGTGATCTTTCCTTATAACCATATCTAACATTTTTACCAAACCTCCACCAGTTAATTCATCCTCACCAAATAAAACCAAAAAAAAACAATCGGCTGTATGTGCATAACTCAGATGCAACCATTAATTTGAACTTAGAGCATCGTTTTCATTTGCTATCTTTAACCATACCAGAGCTGCCATGCACATGGGTTGTATAAAGCAAGCCACTTGTTACTACAACTGATGTTTTCTATGAATCGTCCGACATGATTTGCATGTTGAACTTAATCATGTCTCTGTTTAAATTGGCAGAGTAATATACTCACATAGCAAGTTGAGCAAGCTGTAGTCAAATGTACTGTACTAACTTAATTCCTTGAAGTGGCTTTGCGCTTTTTCCAACACCAACAAGAGCTGACATCAAGTACAACCTTATGTATGTTTTACAATGACAAAACTTAGATGAGTTTAGAATTAGTTGTATTTTAAATCACATCCAAAAAACCTCCTTATATGTCCCCTAATACATATACCCAATTCAGTATGATACCATATTTCCTGTAATCTACACCTCGTCCTAAACTCTGCCCCCCATTTCCAAAAGTTCGGCTCATTGATTGGTAACTTTGACGCCTGGACCCTGGCCCCCGGCCAAAAATGATAACTGTTCATATGGGACGATGGAGCTAAGTGCTAAATCAATGGGGCCAGCCTCTCTGATGTGGATATAGCGTTACCGAGAAGGCCAGTGGCACGAGGTGGAGAAGATGTTACCCTGGGGAAGACTTTTGGAGACACACCACCAACGCCAGCCCAAACTCCAGTCCGGGGGGTTCATCATTCACACGATCAGTTACAGCACCTTAGCTAAGGGCTCGTTTTGGACGAGTTGCAGTTTGTCTATCAATATCCTCTCGCGGTTTAATTGATGTGACAACGGTTATAGTCACGACCTCGCTGATTGACGTTAATCTTCATTTTCATTTTTGTCATGTCCGTCGTCTCTGTGGGCCAGATTTCTACTCTGTTCTGGTCAACACTGTGTGTATGTAGGTGTATGCATGTGTTACTGTACAGGTGTGAATGACTAATAAAGTGTCAGGCTGAAGCATCCAGAGGGAAAGAAAAGGAATATCGGGAAAATAAAGCTGCACCAACTGAGTTTTAATTCGCCCCACCGCTGCAAAATGTCAGGAAACGTCATCGTCCACAAATTTCCTGTCAGGTTGCCATGTTCTAATGCCAAAAAGGTCATTTTATAAACCTCGGCTTCAGTTTCCAAGGATTCCCACTTTTGCAGCCATGCCTGCGCTGTGACTGGACCACAGTATGATTGTGATAGGGGCAGACTTCGACGGCTTGGTGATCATTAGGTAAATTAGCTTGCCCGTCCCAAATGGACATTACACATGCCCACGATGCCAAACTGCGCTGTCGGGGAGGAGTCTGGGCAATGTTGCTGCCACATTAAGTTGCTTCTATCATTAGGCTCACTGTTGCTTATTTCCCCTGTGAGTCGTGTGTTTTTGTTTTGAGAGATGTGTCTATCAAGGTTGGATGTGAGGCTCAACTGTACTGTTGAACTGTAATGTGTCAATGATTATGTCCCACTATACAGTATGTCTATTTAGTGGTTTTCTTTTGTCTGTTTAAATTAAAAAACGAATCCCAAGCGCATCGAGGAAAATGAGGATTTGGGTTTCTGATGACATGAGCATTTGGCAAATGGGCAATTTCTTAAATAACACAGTATCTGTAATCAGCCTCTCTGCCAGGGTCTCTGTGTCTCACTGTGATAATGGTGACTGATATGGTGATATTGCATCTATTCTTCCTATTGTCTTGAATTGGTTGTGTCTGAAACTGGATGCCAGGGCACAATGCAGTTGTTGGTTAAGAGCATTGAGTTTACCAACACTTAACATGTCTGCTGTGGCATGCCAGCATGGAGCGCGTCCATTGTATCCAACCGAAGTTGCTACGTGGGCCGCAGATGCCTATCTATTTTGTTTCTCTCTACGCCCTCTCCCTTCAACAGGTATAAACTACAAAGAACTGTGTAAAAAACAGTGCAATCAGTTTAAAAATGATTGTAAATACCTCATTGTACCAGAGGTAATGTGAGGCAGCAGAGCAACCCTGTGGGTGTTTTTACATCTCACATTAAAATAAATAAATCAAATCAATGTGTGTCCATAATCTTGTATTTAAAATTATCCAGTCAATGAATTTAGTACCAGTTAATACGATACAGCCTACACTTTCGGACCCTGCAGAACCAACTTCATTATCACTTGGTAAAACTCAATGTGCACATAGTGAAACTGGCAGCAACCGCGTGCTACAAAGACAGAGTCTGTAGCAGCTATGTGACGTTGCATGTCCGTGCCCCATGGCTGTTCAGCTGTGACAAAAGTTAAAAACTCTTTAAAATGAATAAGCTAGTTATTTGTAAGAAAAATATTGGTTGTTGTTCGACAGCAGAAGTGGTAATAAATAATTGGTTTTGGATAAAAACAATTTTAAGACCAATACACGGACAATCAACAAACGCAGAGAAGTTCATTTGATGCCTCCAGACTGTTAAGGGCATGGCTATTTCTGATTCAACGTTGGGATTCGTGCGGCTATCTTTACTCTCTTTAGCGTTAACCTGCTACTCCCAGAACCCCCTCCGCTGACCGGCTCTGGGAACATAAGGGGCTCTAAAGATGGGGCAGCTAGCAGGCAGACTGAGCAGTTGTGACTGGAAACCTGATAGAGCGCCCCTCACCCAAAACTTAAAATACCAGCAGAGATCAATAGCTGCAGCATGTTATCTATTGTCAGAGTATCGCGGGTCCAGATAGATACCTAACTCATCTGCAACAGATCTGCAGTATCTCTAATTGCAGTCAAGTGAGCATGGGTTAGTTTTTTTAGATGTCACGGTTAAATGGTATTTGAATGCAGCTCATTCAAAGCTGTTCAAACTTTTTTTTTTCTCAACCAAAGCCCACTGACCTCGATGTCTGGAAGTCTTTTGATCTGAAAATCACCAGCTCAGCGCTTACTGGGCATAATAGCGCACAAGGGTAGCGTCATGTCCTCCGTAATATAAATAACATTAACAGGAGTTTGAATTGTGTGATTAAATGCACAGGTTGGAATTTAAAGGCATATGCTGCTATATATCTATTTATATATCTATAGATAGAGATGCAGATATATATGTAAACTACTGTATATGAAATTATTTGGACCCACAGAACCATTAGTTCCCCTCATTTGCCCTCACGTTTGTCTCACCTGGGTTGGAAAGGTATATTCAGTCAAGGAGTTATTAAAATGAAGTCAAAGTTATTCCAAGGTGTAAGGATATTGTTTTCAACGAGTAAAAATAGAAAAAATGTTGTTTCTTTGTAAAACATTCCTCTTTATGGCTCAAGAAACTTTTAAAAGAGATTCAAACTTGAATCAAACTTCACAAGGGCAATCTTGGTAAACAAAGATTTTGTGCAAAATGCATCTTAACTCTCATTTTTCATTAACAGAAGTAATAAAAAGAATTGTATATTAATGTTTATATGAAACCCGCCGCCCCGCTTGTCCCCCAGAGGAGACAAAAATGCAAATATCTGTACATTTAATGAGCGCCGTGTCATCCTCGCCTTTCCTTAAACAATAAGGAAGACACAATGCATTATTTTCCCGTTTTAAATAAAGAAAAATAAAACATTTCCCTGTATAATTAAAAGCTGGTCTGCAGCCTCTGGGTGCCGCAGACATGGTCTCAAACTGTGCGAAAAGATGAAAAACAGATCCTGCATAATCAACTGCGAGTCAGTGCAAGTGCACCTTACTCAGACGCCTGTGTGGAATGCATTCTGGGTAACGTGCTGTCTAGCCCTCATGTCCGTCATCTTAAATAGCAGCAAAGACAGAACACTTGTGGACCTTTCTGGCAGATTTATGGGCTGCTAATGTCCTCCCCCTTCACCCGCTGTAGTCCTGCTACTTTTGTTTGGATGGTGCTGAATGCAGGTTATGATTCTCCAGGCGGAGACGTGATGAATCATTGAATCCTCACGCCATGTCGAGTTGACACACGTCCAGGTTTCTGTTTTCCGGACGGTCCGGCGAGCAGGATCTGGCAGCAGAGGTCAGCCAGACCCTCGGGGCGGCAGGGTCAAGTTTAGGGAGACTTTTAGCAGATGGTGTTTAGAGTTCAGTCTGTCACTCAGGAAGAACAGAGGAAGAGGAGAAAAGACACTTTACGGCATTAATTGACTCTTGTGTGTCTCAATATTGACCCAGCTTCCCCCCAAAACGCTCCACTCCTTGTCTCCAAAATGAGACACTTAAGGTCAAAACGTCAGCAAAACAGTCTTTAAATACCACTTATTCACCGCTCACTTAAATATTGATGATAATCTGAGTGGTTCAGCCCAGTTCCCATTCAATTGGAAATCAATTGTTTTAGCTTCTTTTCCAAACAACAGAGGCTATTAAAGGCTTTGTAAACTAGAGGTCATTTTAGTTTTTTTCATCAACTGAAAAGAAGATAAACTTTTCACATGACACCATATTAAACCACCCACATGCACGTTTGATAGACAGATGGTTCATGCAGGCACCTACATGGTATTTTTTGAAAGTTGCCGCTCTTTTACAAATAGTTTTCAATGATAGCTTTGGGTTAGTCCCCCTTGCCAAAATGATGGACAGAACATGGGTTCTCAGAAAATTGTACGTATTTTTATAAAACCTGAATTTCAGTGTTAGCTAAATGCTACACAGTTAGCCTGTAACTACACACCTCCTGCTAACATGTGTTATTCAACTGAAAGTTACTGTGACTACTTTAGAGATGACAGCAATTAAGACCACACTTTTAATACAAAAGTATCAAAGATATATTCAAGTGTTTTTGCTGCTAGTTGCTATTTTAGTGGTCTGATGGTAACTACAGTTACTGCTCTTGACTTGGTTTGTGTCTGTTTATAAGTTGTGTGCAGCGGCACAGTTGATATATCTATGTTGTGTATATGATGCCTAAAGAAAACTTTTCATTTTATGGGTAAACAGTGTGCGATGCACCCTGAAACTGGCCCTGACCCTGCGATCTAAGTGATCAATGACTCGCTCCAGCTCACCGGCTTTTGCTGTAATGATGACAGTGACATTCAGAACTTTCTGTGCAGCGCTGTGTCCGGCTTGTCCAGGTAAAAAATAGATGTAAATCTGACAGCAGAAAAGAGTGATGAGGAGCACAAAGAGATCAACACCAGATATACAGGGAATGCAGCACAGTTATTACGTGTTCTTGTTGCTTCGGCTTTGCTTCTTCAGTATTTCGTTTTCAGTCTCAATCAATCACCTGTTTGGTTGGTTGGGGAGCCATCTTTGTATCCTGATGTTAATCAAATAAACAGCACATGTTTTACACGCTTTACCAAGCCATATTCATCACAGCTTGCTTGTATTCTAATGGCGTAATTATTGTAATGTTGATTAAGCCACTTGGGTAATTAGCATTTTTGATTGCGACTGCATCCGCAGGTGAATTGAAGAGAGAGAGAAACAAAAGAACAGACACAGCCCAAACTACATTTGAACATTATAGAAGCGTGAAGTGGCTGCAGAAATGGCTTTTTATAAAGAGAGACATTTGTGCAAATTAGTAAACTTAATTCCCACTTTCAACTAAATTTCTTTTTCAATTAAACATTTAAAGTTAGAGTTAAAATCTATACCAGGAGAGCATGCTTAAGCAGCGCAGCTGAGGGAGGCCGCAGTCTTTAAGTCAATGAGATCAGATTCCTCAAGCGAGATGGCTCAGTGAGCTGAGCCGTGACTTAAAGCACCCCTCTTAGTGTACTTTTTTCTTGCTTTGGGAAAACATGTCTGTTGAAACAGTCAACAGAGTGCACGTACGCACGGTGGGCTTACCCTGCGTTTACTCAGGTTACCCCATATGGACGCCTCGCCACATGGTCCCCTCTGCCTTCCAGCAGCAACCACAGCTCCCTGCCCTTGAGAGGGACAGAGGATATGTTGAGAAGACGTGTGTGTGTGTGTGCGTGTTTGTGTTTGTGTGTGTGTGTGTGTGTGTGTGTGTGTGTGCGTGTGTATGTGTTTGTGTGTGTATGTCTGTGGGTTTGGATTTGTGTGTTTAGTCGGTCTCTCTGCCACCTCTCATGCTACGTTCACACCGCAGGCCGTCATGCTATATTGCACATTTGAATGACTTTATCTATTTAAGGAATTAACTGATTGCATCACATCTCAGGATACTTCCAGCAGTGGGCATGGTTAAGATGCTCTAAAGAACCCATGAAATGCACAACTTCAGTTCCTGGAAAACAGTAGCACAATTAGGCTTAACCACTCCAACCAATTAGATCTTCACAAATATTACAGAAACTGCACCGCCTTTCTGCACTTCCTTTCAAATCCATCACTCTCCACTCATGCCCCACCCACCCAACCTATTTTTTCAGGAAACATCATATCAATGAACTAAAATCTCCATTACATGGGGCATTTTAAATCCCCCAAATCATTATGTAGCCTTTGAATGGGTAAAGCCTACATCAATGGATTTTTGGGCCACTTTTAGCAGTGCAACAGGATGTAAACGTATGACATGACATATTATCACCTTATCACCTACAGTTTGGTAATTTGTTAGCAAACCCCATTTATGCATCCAACATACAGATTGGACCTGTGTTAGTATCCACCTAATGAATGTAAGTCCAATATTCACTCACACACTTGGAGCTCTTATTTTGTAAAAAACACAAGAAGTGTCAAAAAAAGAAGCTGAACAGTTTAAGTGACCCAAATACAGATATGCCACTCTGTGATGAGGATGTGTTCGCACGAAAGCTGGAAGCTTTGCCGTGGTTGGCCATGTTTTTGGATTGACAGGAGTCAAAATGTAGCCAAAAGGTGAATAAGACCTGTAGACCCAGATCATCACCAACGGTTATGCTGCGTTCACCTGTAATCGGATATCGTAAATTCCATCTCCTTAGTCAGGCTTGTAGCAAGGGTAGAAGTGTAATAGGAACATGTGTGTGTGTGTATATGGATTTAAGAGGGTAACATAAAGGGGACGGACTGGCGGTAGAGAGGGGAAAGTGTTTTAATAAAGTTTACAAAATAGTAAAAATAAAATAAAACAATAAAAACCCAATTGTCACACATAGTGACCATGAACATGACAAGGTGGAGGGCTCTGAAAGAACAGGCTCGCCTGCAGTTACATCTTACCGCCACAGAGGCCGCTAGAAACAACGTATTTCAAATCTTATGGAGTACAACTTTAAGTATGTTACGCAGTCAAAGTTGACACCAACAGTGGTTTCCTGGGTGAAAGTCCTGTGTTTGTTTGACCCATCCATCCAGCCCAGCTCCTACACGGACTCTTTAAACTACGTCATCTCACTGCGCTGCAGGCAGTTGAAAGCCCATTGGTCAGACTTTAGGGTACCTTGTGTGTCTGTATCCGACCCGAACTGTCGTATTTGACAAGTTGGGAATGGGAACGGTTGGCAAGCTCAGTAGCTGTTTGTGATTTTTTTCCTTAGCACATCTTGTCCATGTTGGCTTATACTGTAAATTAAGTATTACGTTCTTCAAAAAGGTAACTTGACAAGATACTGTTTCTGGAGCTTTCAGCTGTCTTTATAGCAACATATGGTGTTTGCTTAGTTGTTGAAAGCGATGATGCTCTGATGAATCAAGCACTGATGATGAGGTGGGTTGGCTCTTAAAATGTGGGTTTGTGATATTACAGTTCATGCTATTTTGTCCTCTATTTTACAATAACGGAAATAAACAATCGTGAATCAATCACCTTGCAATTTTTATGAAACATATACTTTAAAATTGAGTAAGAAAACAGTCAAAATGTGCAGTCAGGTGGATATTCTGGGACAGTAAAGACAGGGCTGAAGGGTGCTGGATGCGGGGGGTTGGTGCTGATGGTGGGGGTATGATGAGCTGTCGTGCTCATCCATCAAGACCACTTACACGCCATAGGATCTGCTCTATAGCTGAGGGGGGAAATTAAGTTATAGACCCACATCTGCTGATACCCGCTGGTTCATTATAGGATCTGCCTGCTTAGGCAGCAACTGTGCGGCATCAAACACACTGCAAAAGATAAGGAGCTTGTTTCAAATATGCAACCTATCCAGTCTAAAAATATGTTCACATCCTTGAAACACACACTGTTTACATTTTTGTTTATTTCATGGTGCTTTGGGAAATAAGAAACTAGTTCAAAATCAGACTTCTTTTCCGGCGGGAAAGAATCTGTGATGAAGGTGAGGTAAGGTGGCGTTTGATACGAATTGAAATCAGCCACTGCTTTATTTCAAGACGTCATTAGTTTTTTGAGTGTAAATTTAAAAGAAAATATACATTTATTTTCCATAAAACAAAACTTACCAACACATTGTCTGATACACTTGTTTAAAAAAATGATACTGATGTTGAGAAATACATTTCTTGCAGTGCATCTCATCGGTGGCAGGAGTAAAAAAGGAGGAAGGGCAGAGATTCAGAGTTCATTTTAAACAATACACCACTATCAGCGTGAGTCCGCCACCACAGCCCAATACCAATTAAACTGATTGGATGCAATTGGTTTGGCGCTCATGTTGCTGACATTGACAAAAAAGTTTGCTGGTTGTTGTTTCAATTAGAGGAGGTGGGGCGCTGAGCGGTGGGAGCAGGAAGTAACTGAGGGCGGAGACGACTGCTTTTACTTATCTTGTTATGAGAATTTGCTTGTATTGAAGATAATCAAATATCACACAGGTTTGAGTGTAAGCCTTATTGTTGCTGCCTCACAAACAAATGTCAAGTTCATAGTTGTTTTACTTCTCACTCTGTTCTTTTGTGTGTTTTTTACAGTTATACAACTATTTATAGGCTACTGTTTTTTCTAATACGGTGTAATTCGAGTGATTTCTAGTATTTCAGCCTGTTTACTTGTACAACTTGATCTCATGGTAAGGCATATAAATAGCACACCACTTTTAATAAATAATAATAATAAAATAAAAATGACCCTTGTTCTCGTTACCAACTTAAGACACATGGTTAACATTCAGTGCACAGCAGTAACCGGGCAAACAGTTAAGTGAATTACCGGCTTATGCCAATTCTCCCTGTTTACATTAGCAGGGAAGAATGGGAAGAATGAACTCTACCTAGGGTACAATAGGTAGCGCTCTGCCAACGTACAACTAGTCAAAATAAGGCTTTTTCTTCCAGATGGCCTTTGTCAAAATCACAACCATTTGGAAAGTGGGGAGAACATGGAAGACTTTTCAGCGCTGTACATTTCCTCTCCTCGTCCATCCAGCGATGGGTCTATTTGGTCATAACGTTACTTGCCATGGAAAAGGCCTCAGTTGGTTTAAAGGTAAAGCTGGTGTTAAGCCTGTGAATGTTCTTATTTGTCCAGGTCATCGTTAACCCTAAAGAATTTTCAGTCAAAGGCAATTGGACTTGGTTATTTGTCTACGAAGACGTTTCAACCTTTGTGCAAAGGGTTCCAGTGACATCATCGGCCTTGTGAGGGGTTAAATACCTGGATCTCAACACCAGGTAGTTGGACCAGTCCCAGCCTGGTCCTGGTCCAGTCCCAGCCTAGTCAGATGTGTACATGAACTGATGAAGCCTCTTGGATGAGAGGTGAAACGGCTTCCTAGACAAATAACCAAGTCCAGTTGCCTTTGGGGATAAAGCTGGTGTTGTTGCTTTCGTTTTTGGCGCTGTTGCTTCCTGATCTATTCTATTTCCGGGTCAAAGACTGGGCTATGAGAACTCCGATTTTAGCTCGGGTTAGGTGTTTACATGCCATTTGAGAAACCGGGGTATTGCCTTAACCCCAATATAATGTGTGTGAATTCAAACAAAACTGCTTGGTTATGTTTAGGAAAAGAATAACAACAACAATGGTTTGGGTTAAAATAAGAATGCGTATTATATACATTAAGTTACATATGTAACTTATGTAGGCAACGCTGACTTTTACACTACTACCTTCAAAAAAAGTCGATAGGGACCACATGGTGCGAAATGACCTGAAAAGCAAATAAAATGTATTGTGATAACACAAAATGACTTGAGAAATCGCCATGTTACTCATACACCATGTGGTGAGACTGTATCAGGCTGAGTTGCATGACAAACACAAGTGTACTCTATTCAGTGTAATCATAAACTCTGTCTCCCAAATACTTCCAACTGGTTTCAGCACTTTTATTTCTTTCTAGATCTATGTGTGCAGTTCTAAATGGATTGAGGCACTTTAATGTGTTTTGTTCTGGCCTTTGTGCTGAGGAATGACAAAATTATGCATTCATTCAACTAAAGAACAAACTTTGTAATTGAACCTACATGTTTTAACAGCAACAGCTAAGATATAGAAAATGCAATACAGAGAATATGGATGAACACAATCCTGTTTGCTTTCTTATACTCAGCCTGTATTTATTCAGGGTGGCTTTGCTGACTATTGCATTCTTACTCGGATGCTCACTTTGACTGTGGACCGTTCAGCCGCCCAACTGAAACAACGATTTACATTTGACAGTTTTGGCCCTCGGCTGACACCTTTATCCGGAGTGTCTTGACTGACTAGATGACTGTAAATAGTGGAATACATTTCATTTCCAATCTACATCTCAAATATTAAAAGTAACCAATAGGTGTCATGGGTGCCTTGCACAATGTCTGTGTGCTGGCAAATAGGAATCATTAGTGCCAAATGGGAAGTATGGTAAAAGAAACTACTTTGGTATTAAAAGTACTTGAACTTTCCTGTGGATCTCACGTTGCTTTTTTCAAGATTTTTTCAATTAAGCATTTCATTTCTAACAGTTGAAACGAAGTTACTGAGGCTTGAACTATATGAATGATGGCACTTAGTGAGAAACTACCTTCCACACCCCATTAACCGCCATCCTTCACACGGTAGATTGCACGATTAGGGCAAGTCATAAGTCAAATGTGCAATTCAACATGCCTTCCTCTGGCCCCTATCTCCTCTCGGTTGTTAGATGTGCAGCGGTTGGAGATGTGAGAGCTCGACTCGCTCTTCCCATAAGGGTATTTCCTCCCTTAGTATGACTTTTCCTCTTATCTAGATTCTTCAGACTTGCCAATCTGGACTTTAAACACATGCTAAGAGAGGAGAGTGTCAAGTAAACAATTACAGCAGACTAAACGGATTTAGGTCAATATACTTTAACGACCAGACAGTGTATAGTTCAGTACTGTTTGGTAAACATGTCAAAAAATATATACTGACTCATATATATTAATGTATAGACCCTCAAAACAATTTCATTTACATTATGAATGTGTCTATAGTTGTCATAGGTTGTTGACATGTTTTTCACAATAGTATAATCAAGATTAGGGCCGGGCGATAATTCGATGTGATCATTCATCAAGTGAATCGTATTGTGATGACATCATATATCCAGCTATCGCGATACAAAATTCTGTCATCAAAATTGATAAAAACAAGCACATATTAAATCCATTTTTTCCAGAAATATGACCATATTATCCATCCCTAATGGATTTATCATGGAGATTTAGCTTTTTATAGGTAACCACATAATAACCACTACAAAAACCTGAAACAGTTTTGCTATGTTGCAGAAAAAGTTGTCTTGAGAATTGTGTGTGTTTCCAATTGAATCCAAACCAATTCATCACACCAAAGTTTTGCAGTTGCTTTTATCTTTTATAGAAAAAAAGAAGACAAAAAACACTCTCTTCCTGTATTCATTTGCTCTGCAATTTAGCTAGCTGACTGGAAATATTCTGCTAACATCTTTGATCAATTGTAATTTGCTAAAGCACGTCATTTGCAATATAAAATTAACTTAACACTTTGGTTTGAACAGACTTTATTGCTGTTGTTTGGCAGACGGGGAATACGTTGCAACCCAGAGCAGGGGAAGGAAACAACAAGTCCAACCACAGTCAGTGAGTCAGTCTTAATGTTGAACACTTCATCATGCCAAAAACCTAATCACAATCCTTCACCCGGTTGTGAAGCAGTGAAAAATAAAATTTCTTTTTTTCATAAAACACAGCTGTTAAACTGTTATTGACAAGATAAGTTGGAGCAACAGTCCTCCGCCTCTTATCGCAATAGATCAGAGGTTTAATCAGCATTACAATCTCCACCGTTAATGGCCATTAACCTGATCTCCCCTCAGCATCCGTCGAGATGAGGGTAATGCAACTCAAGCAGAAGATCAGAGATAGGCTGATGAATGAATTTGGGCCGGCTTTATTGAAAGTAAAGCCATGGTGGTAGTATTTTTGTTTCTCCAAACACTCTCAGCTTTGTCTCGGGATTATTATGGGCCGACATCAATGGTTTGAACCCTGTATATCCACATCTTAGGCGATGGTGGCTGAGGGTGTTCTCACACGCTGTGAAGGAGACATCCTGTGAAAATCAAGAGATCTGTATCGAGCCTCTATAAAAGTAGCAAAACTGCAACCGGTCAAAATTATTTCCCTGTTGATCGAGGCGAATGTTAATGACTGTAAATCTTGTCCTGCTCATGATGTGTCAAATATACTCTTATGAGATTCTTAAATTTATGTTTGAGCCCTGAAGGTTAGCATGCTGTGTGATTATTTTGAGAGAGCTTAAACAGATGTTTTATGTAGACGTTTTGTGTCTAATTGTTCTTCTTTTCTACGTTGCGTTTTCACCGAGGAACCACGGCAAAGATAATTTACTGTCACCTGCAGAGAGACAGACATTAAATTTTTGCTTATTCTATTTATAATTATTCCTACATGGAACATTTGGAATAAGACTGCCATGTAATGCAGTTTCTTCATTACTAAAGTTTTGCACCAAGGTAAATTTCGCTGCTGTAGTACTTTAAGTAGGCAATATTTTTCTGTAAAATCACACCCAGGTGAGTGTCCTGCTTGGTTGGCCTTATCATGTGATCACATGACATCGCTGCATTCATGTCAAAGTGGGGCTACAACAGTGAAACGTGCCCCATTCTTACTAATTGAAATACCGTAGACCCTGTTGCCCAAATGTAATTATGGCATCAAGCATGGGCACTAGAGGAAACAGCAAGATACAAATTGAAATTTAAGAGTGAAATACAAACTGTCTCCAGCAGTGCATGAGTGCTCATAGTGCCCACAAGACCTGGCCCGGAAAAGCTGGTATATGTGAAAAAAACAAAAACAAAACAACGTCTTGGCTTGTTTGGATTTTTAGAAATCAGGGCCTTCCCTCAGACAAAGCTTGGAAAAGGCCTCACACCTTAATCTCTGTTATAAACATTATAGACACATAAATATTATTTATATGACATTATTTAAAACACCTCTATCAAGGACAACTTCCATTTATTTCCTTACACATACACACACACACACACACACACACACACACACACACACACACACACACACACACACACACACACATTGGATGGAATTTGGGATTCAAATGGACAGAGGGAGCCAGTGATCGGTAAACAACCAGTTCTACCAACTAAACTACATCAGGGTGGTCGAGTAGGGACTGTTGTTTAAAAGTTTACTTATTTGAAAAAATTAGTGCAATTTTTCACATTTAACTCGTAGGAACTCCATGACAGTGGAGTAACGACATCCTGAGCAGCGAATGAAGTCACTCTCCCTCTGTGTGTGTGTGTGTGTGTTGTAATCTGAATTTCTCTGTTGTCTGTTGTGATAGATGGTGCACGTGTCCATTGTTTTACATACTGGGCTGAGAGTGATGTGGAGGCAATCCCAGCGCTCTTTTTTTCCGAGTACAGGACATTTAAAGTAATAATCTTGAAGATTTTCATAAAAAATAAATGTGCGTTAAGTCACGTTTTTTCACCAAATGAGGCAACACAGTGGTAAGTGAGCCACTGAGAAAAGCCCTGGCATTTGCAGTATTAGGAACTGGGTGACCTTGATGACATTTCTGGGAAAAAACTACAAGAGGTTTGGATCACTGCGATCCAAAAACACACTCACAATCTCCGCTTATTGCCATAGTTGCTGTCAAAGAGTTCAAGAGTGTAACTTTATGAGTACAGAATTATCAGTGAAATGTTCGGAAAAATAATAAATAGGTCATGTGAGTGGTGTATTATCATATATTATATTATTGGATTGTTAATACTTTACTGTTGGAGTACATTAAAAGGCAGCTAGTTTTAACTACAGTGTACTGTTTAATCTATAACATTTAATCATACACTAAAATCTATTTATATGTTATGTAAACGCAATTCTGCTTAGTAACTAGAGTTGTTAATTAATATTTGCCTCTGAAATGTAATGTAGAATTTAATGTGATGTAATGTTATTTTACACCTTATTTAAAGTGTGTGAAATAAATTAACTATGTACAGTAGCAACAAGAGCAAAAGATGTGTTGCAGTGCTCCACACTGTATTATTTCTGATGATTAAACCTCTAATAGCTCAAGCTGTTACCTCGTGCTGACATCTGGGGTTTAAGCTTTAACTATTATTGATATTCTACTTAATAAAATTCTTTTCCCCTCTGTAACTTGCAGAGTGATTATTCCCTACAAAGGCTAGTTTTAATTGCGCAAGAATATTGAGCACTCCATCAGCAGTGGCACACAATGACAGCTAAATACAGTATGTGGGCCATATCAATACACTTCTCCCCCGGCGCTGCTGTTGTGACTCCCCTCACGTTCAGAAGCTGTCAGCAGGTCGGCCGCAGGGAGCTCAGAGTGCAGATGACAGGTGGAAGAGCAGAGCGGCTGGACTGGAATGAAAATGGCACAGCCTGGACAGCATGGCGACAAAACGTTTCAAGAGGCTCGAGAGTTCAGAGGATCCAGGCAAGAGATACTATCCAGATGCCTCTTTTCAGGCTTAGTTCAAGTGCTCATTCCTTGAGTCAGTGTGTCGATCACTGGTTGAGACCGAGGGGGGAGGGAGGGCGAGGTTGGGCTTCTGTTTTTTTTTTTTTTTTCCTCCAAGCTGTGATCTTCAGGCCTGCTTTGCCAAGACAATGGCAGATGGGAATGTGTCGATATTCGACAGAGGCCCTCTGCGTGCACGGACACGCCGTGCAAAGTTCATGCTCCTTCTGTGACTGCTGCTGTGTAATGTTTGTGTGTGATTTCCTTCTCTGAACTTAGTAACTCTTGTAAGCACTGAAAACTTGTGGCTGCACGTTCTATTTTTTCCCCTCAAGATCCTTAAGGTTGTTCCAATAAAGCATCATTACTGTGACTGATATTGACTTTACAAATCACTAATCATCTTAAGGAATAAAAACATTTGGATTCAGACACAACCTTGAGACGGAGCCAGTTGTTGTTCTGCTTTGAAACCCCACAACACCTGCTTCATCATTAACATAAAAAGCAGCAACAGGCCCTTTTTAAGCTCTGACATAAATTAACTTGTGTCCTTCTTAATAAAAGCAGCATATCTGGTTTCCGGAGGACTACGATCCGTTGGGACTAATGCATTTTCCTCCTGCTGGACGGCCGTGCTGCTGACGACAGAGACGTTTCACACAGGCTTTTGAAAATGGCAGCCGCTTCACTCGTTCTTAATCCAGATATTTCAATCTTGACACTTTTATGGGTGGACAGTCAAAGGAGAGTAGAAGTTGCACTGCCGTGGAACAAAACAATCCCCTTAGTTACAGTAGCCTGGAATCTGACCGAGGTGGAAAGACGCAGATGTGGAAGATCACATTTCAGATGAGCGCTGATACACCAATAGTCCCAACAAGCCTCTGCAACAGCTCTGTGTAAAGGTATGTGCCACACTTTCCAGGGGTGATGGAGTTTTTGATGACACGTTAACTAATTTCATCTTCTTCATCTTCTCGGGGCTCTCCTAAAAAGAATGGATCTGGAGACACAGCGAGACAGCTGAAATCTTGAAATAGCTGATGTGTCTGCTACGGCTGTGTGTTTTCATCCACCTATGGCGCCCTCACCACTAAAATCTAGTCACCGCAAGTGGATTGACCTCGCTTTGTAACCAGAGATGTAGTTGTACTTTGGAATTCACAAACTTTCATCTCTGCAGTCAAAACCTTTCATCGCAAATGGCTCAGCCTCTTGATCAGCCGTCAGTTATCTGCCAGGAAAAGTAAACACTGCTCACACTTAAAGAAATATAGGGTAACAGAGACACTGAGAAACATTTTAATCATGGGAAGCTGGATGCTTAATGTGCTTCACAGCTCCAGCAGTGGACACAGACATTGGTGGAAGAAGTGTTCAGATCCTTTAAAAAGTAGCAACGGCACAATTCAAATTTCAATTCAATTTCAAGTCAAATTTTTACTGAAGTCAAAGTCTATCATGAAAAATGTATTCAAGCGTAGACTGTATATAAAGATAGATGGTGCATCTACACTTCCTCCTGTGGCTGCCCGATCCTTAGGTCTACCAGAAACGCAATCTGTTCTACACATGTGCATAGATGGTTGAGGTAAGGCACTGACAACGTAAAGTGTCACGATAGCCCATTGGTCTGGGGATGGGTTGAAAACGAATCAGGTGCGGATCGCGTAGTAACACCTCCCACTGTACAAAAATTAAGCTTAAATATCTTGGATACGCGTGCTGCTATCTTGCAAAGTTGATATTTGTAGTAAAAGTGCAAGAACTTCGTAGAGAAATAAATATGTAGACTATCAAAAAAACTATCAAGTGAGTAAAAAACAATGTGCAATCAGTAACTCTAATCCATTTAAAGAGCTGAAATACTGTCACTGTAATAACAGCAGGGTGCAACAGTTCAACGCTATACATGCTAGATTTAAGCGTTTGAATGAATCTTTATTGAGAGCACCGCAAGTTGTGAGTGACTCATTGTCCTTTTTAAAGAGAAGGATGATCGTGTGTAAATCCAAACGGTAGTAATGTGCTGTTTATGGGCCCTAGAATCAGACTCTCTGGAGCATCCACTTGACCTCCGTGCTAAAGACGCTAGCATAGATAACTAGCATTGGCTTCTTTGCAGCAGTTCCAACACGGCTATATCAATATGTGGATCGGTGATGTTGGTCCGATTGGATTACATCAGTATCGGAACCTGATACTGGATCGGATCTGTCCCATCTGTAGTTTTAACACCCCAAGACCTCTTTGGAGGAGCTCAGGGTAGGTAGTTGGGCGTCATTATCCCATAATTGGGACATCAAATATCACAGTTTCAGTCCTTTCTACTTCTAGTCATCAGAGTTGGTTTCTGTTACCCTAAATACCACTTTGCCCAAACCATGTAGTTGCTTCGACTGCAGGGTTCTCCGTAGGGATGCCAATTCATTTTAGGATCTGTCAATACAGGAGGCATTGGCAGACCATCTATATTGGTCTACCTACTTTTCCATTTCCACAGACACATGGATGCATGCTCATCATCGTCCAACGTATTTCTAGACTCTTAAATAACAATCTACATGTGCACGCACACACCCGTCCTCCTACTGATTTCAGCCGTGAGCAAAGCTAGTTCAGAGTGCTGTACACAAGCAGCTCAGTGCCTTAAGATTCCTTCTCTTCCCTCTTCCTGTAAAAGAGCAATCATTTCTTCATTAGCCTTTTATTTGTTTCTAACTGTTCCACTTCAGGGGTAACACACACAGTTTATTTGGGTACTCTTAATTACAAAAGGGAGATTGTGTGCCCTCCTCGCCGAAATGAATGTCTCTCTCAGCCTCCCAGAGGGCAACAGCAGCTTAGAGTTGGACTGTATCTGATTGCATTTTCCGGGATTGATGAAGTTATCGAAACACTGACCAGACTGACTCGGACCTTATCTCGCTTGTGTACGGCTTGCGAAGTCTTTAACCTGTGTCTTTCACCCTTGAGGTGAGGGGGATTAAGAGAGAGAAATGCCTTTATTTCCTATTTGTTCATTTTTGAGATTTTTTTTCCGTTTGAAGGAGAAGCTCGGGGGCTGAGAGCTCAGTCACGATAAATTACATTGCAGTGCTGTTTCTCTCTCCAGATAGCCGTTCAGGAGGTAACGCTACCTTCAGGATCTTTTCATTTTTCGTGGCGTTATTAAACACAGTGATAGAATCGGCTTCCCCTAGTTGATTCAGAAATGTCAGTGTTGACAACAGAGTGAGAAATACGGCTTCCTGTTTGCAGTTCACTGTCACCTTCGACATCATGTGTTAGACAAAAAGACTTTCAGAGACAAGTGAACACCTGCACATCCACATTCAGAGAAATCTCCTCATTCTACACTTAATTTTTATCTCGTAGCTTTGTTGAATACTCCGTTTGGTCAATTACGGCATTCTACGGTCTGTTATTTCTGAATGACAGACTTCTATGAATAACAGACCGATTCTATGGACACAGTTCTGCTTCACGTCAGGATGCTGCGTTACCCTGTCAGGGTTCAATTCCCACTGAAGACTAACCGCCTCTACATAATCCCTTACAAAGTGACAACATTTAGAGCCCATGAAGGATGGTACGGCTCCGCTCAGCTCGACTCATCTTTTTGGTACCAGGACAACCAAGAAAAACTTTTCAATTTCACAGTTTCATAATTTCACATTTCACAATATATGTAAACAACACCGCAACTTATGAACAACATGTCCAACTTCAGTCAACAGTCACTAACTTTGTTCACTGTGTAGTGGGAAGTGTAACGGGTTTACGTTTTTTTTGTGCTGAAAACAGCTGCCGGTAGCTGCTTTAAACCAGGTTGGGACTGAACCACACAATAAATCCTCTGTAAAACCAAACATTAGCTGAGAGACGTTAAAAAGCTCTGAGTAGGGTGATAATTATCTGTGTTCTTCAATAAGCAATTCATATTTAATTCAATGTACCAAATGAATAATATGACTTAATATTGTTTTAATCATGAATACCCTAATCAGGCTTTAGGATAGCCATTGGACTTTGAACCTTTTCCGTATATGCACATTATGAAAAAGTTAGCATTTTGTAAATATCTTTAATATGATTATTTTACTGTTTAAAAAAGGTATCTGGGTTATAGGGTTCATCTTATGCAAAATAGTTGTATATGAGCAAACTGCATTTCTTCGGAGGAACACACACTGGTGCATGCACAACATATAAACACCTATAGTGATTTCCTGGACAGTAACTTTCTTGATTTCCATCCAAAACCTTGGAGGGTGAGGCTAAAAGGCCTTAAATCTCATCCACAATTGATTAAGGGCATCGAACCCAGTGTACATTAATTCAGTTTACGGCCATTAAAAGAAGAAGAACGCTTGGGCTTGCAAATGGCAAACTACAACTGTCAATGGCATGATGTATGGAAGCTTATTATATTCCACTCATTATGATTAATAACATAGGAAGGAATACTCCATTCTTGTCGAGATGGAAAATGTAATTAGCTGCCTTGGCTGGGGTTGCAAGCCAGGCCTCCTCTTGGCTGCTCACATCCCCAAGACAAAACACCCAGTTTACAGCGGGAGACTCAGCATCTAGTGCATGAAAACCTGCAGCCTTTTACACATTAACTCTATTCTTTTATTTTATTTTCCTAACATGATTTTCTCCGATCAAGATGTCGATGTTGCGAAAATGGATTTTGCTGATTTTCATGGTATACATTATTTCTATAAGAGATAGAAAGAACTATAAAACTGCAGATTTGTTTGAGAGAAGTGGCTGATGCGGATGTAAAAACACATAAAAGGCACTTTTCTTTAAAATATAATAGGTTTTTATTCGTGGTTGGGTACCTCATGATGACCACAGTGGAGATCATAGTTTACCCATATTTGTATTTACCACTGGGCGGAGATGCTTGAAGGCAGGCGGCGGGTTGGTGATGGCGGCGATGGAAGGGAATAATGGCGAAAAGCGATGGGAGGGCATTCTCATCATTTCTGCTGCTGCACCTGCGATCAGCACCTGTGAGACTGATCGAGCTAAACATCAATTAATGCTGTGATATCCTCACGGAGACCTGGCTCACTCTCCCCGACTCTCAACAGCAGCTTTCTGATTATAGTAATGACTGTGTTCAACCAAGAGACACTGATGGAGGATGGTGTTTAGTGCTTTGCTCTCCGTGCATTTTTCTCTTATCCAGAGTGGAGTGTGATAACAGATTGAACTTGCTTCATAGCTTGATGCTAATCTGGAAGCATATGAGGGTGGAAATAAATCAATTACTGTGTATTTGCTCAAGACATCTTTGGTTTGTTTATTTCTTTGTTCATGGGTCAAACCACGGTCTCCTGGGTGAAATACTGGAGTTTGTTTGACCCATCCACCACCCCAACATGGCTCCTTATGCAGTTTGGTGCTTTTAATCCTGAGCATCTATTATTACTACTGACACGTTTGAGGGTTGAAAGTCTGGTGTGTTTAGCACCAATGCAAAAGAGCTCATGCTGAGGGCCATGACAAAACGGCAGTATTTGACACCCTGCAAATAACAAAAGGCTGGCTATTTCCCACCATCTGAGAAGCTTTCCTGGGAATTGTTTGGAAAAGGGCAGACACTTTCAAAACATACCTGACAGGTGATTGGATCAGCCGCCTGTCTATCATGGGCTGCCAAAGTCAGCCGGGAGAACATCAAAAAACGCCTTCAGGGCCGTTCTTTGCTCTTCTTCCAATCATGAACTACTCTCCAGTTCTGATATAACTGATGTTAATTCAGCATCTACACTAACCTCTTTAGAAGCTGTCATTGTGGTTTTGAGTGAACAGCCGCCGCTCTGTGCAACGTATTCGCATCATCAGGTTCTCATCATATCTTACTAAAAGTGAAGTGCTTACGAAACTGCAACCAGAAGTGGGCCGCAACAGTTATGTTTAGGAAACAAAAGATGATAGTTGGGGTTAGGCATAAAAACGACTTGGTTAGGATTAGAAAAAAAGATTGTGGTTTGGCTTCGTACTTCTGGGAAACGATCACTACCACACAAACTCTGGTCCCCCGAATGAAAGTCCTGTGTTTTGGGTCTCATCCAACCATCCTCCCTAAGCAGAGATTAGGGTTTTTTTTCTACATCATCACTTTTAATACATGGAATACACACAAATTAAATATGTGGAATACACATTAATTACTGTGAATTACTTTTCGTAGTTGTACAAATAGTGAATGAGAACAGCCTGCGCCATGTCCTCATCACCCCAGCTCCCTCTCAACTGTCAGTAGCTCCTTGGAGGACACTGATTGGCCGACTCACAATGGCTCAAAATACAAACACATTACTGGAAGCTTGACAAGATGGATTTTCCTGTGAGATGTGATTCTACTATTCTCACGGGATCTTGTGATATCACAAGAATCCAACTCCTGTGCAAGGTAACCAGAGGTGCTTTCTCCATCAGCTGACTGTTACACACCTCTACACACCTGTTCCAACTTAAATGGATGATCTGCTCTGCCTGGTCTTCCCCAGCCCAACCTCCTTACATCCTCACCTGCATCACCCAATCACCCACCTGCTTCCCATTTGCTCTGATTAGATCCAACACTAGGAATACCAGCCTGTTGAGACGAAAGGTTTCTCAAGACCTGTACTGTACATTTTACATTTTAAAGATAATCATTTATGGGTTGTGTTTTTGTTTGCTTGTTTCTAAACTTCAGCACTTTTTGAACAAACCTCTCAGTTAGAAATCATGGCTGTAGTTGATGAAAGTAACACTGGTCAAATGACTTAATATATGTGTTCTTCAAGCTAAACTAGTTAAAAGACCAGTGCAGTCTGATGGAAAATGAGCATAATGAGATTACATGTTTGAGCTGGTGAATCCAAATGGTTTAAGTGGGTGATTACAGTTTGAAGTGTGTATTCATTACTAGATCACAGATTGCAACAGTAACAATAACAACACAGATCCTTCTCAGGATCTCAGCCGGTAAGAGCAGAGACTGTCCTGTAACCAAAAGTCACAGGTTTGATCCAACAAAATCTATCATGAGTTGGTTGATTTTCAAACACTTAAAACAACCTATATTTATGTTTCCCGGAAAAGTGAACCCTTGTGTTCTTGCAAATTGTTGTTGTCGTGTCGTAGGAGCAAAGGCAGAAGAGCATGCTGTTTTTCCAGAACAGCAAAACCTCTTAAGGAGGAAGTGAGAGTGGATATTTGGCCTTACAAAACAGCTTACATACCGTCTCCTATCAGCTATCAATGTAAGTTTATGAACACAATCTTTTCCTGAACTTGACCAACTGCTTTTACATGCCCACATTTATCCAAACCGTGCCACGTATTGCACAAGGACTTGCTGAGCGTGATGGGCTGCATGATTCTGCAAAACCCTGGATCACCTTTACAATAGTGGTACCAGGAAAAAGACCCCACAAAGCGGTATCCTCCCAACAGTCCAGTTAGGAAAGTGAGGTCACAGATAGAGGCATGCATTGCTCTTCATACCTGAAAGCTCCATGTAGCCAATGTATTAAAGAATATGTTAATGTGGAATCTAACAATTCTGAATTCATCATGTTTTGTACCAGAGACATTTGTTGTGTTAGCGTGTTGGCCAATGAGACACGACAATGCCAAGAAAGACCAGGAGCTGTATTTATTCAGGGGAAATCCCCCTGTTCGGTCCCACTGACTCATACTTTAAGTATAAAATGAGTTTGACACAAAAGCAGAGGTGACACCTTCTGTTGTTGTTGTTGTCCCTCCGCTGAGTGTCTTTGTGACATTGTCGGGTCGTAGTGGAGTCAGGTCACATCCAAAAATAGATATGATCAAACACTAACATAAAAAATAAAATGTGACTCAAACAGAAATTAGAAATGGAACATAAAGTCCTGCGGTGTGAACATTACTGCAGTTAACACCTTACGGGCTCCGCAATCACATCTGCCCTTATTGGCCCGGATTCAACTCCCATCAGCCCCCTCTGCACTGTCTCTCCTGCTCCGCCTTCTTACAGCCTCAATAAAGAAAATATAAAGTGTGTGTGTGTGTGTGTGTGTGTGTGTGTGTGTGTGGACTGACCAACTCTCCTATTAGAGGAAGGGAAGAAAAACACCAACAGCAATCGACTCACAGCAACTTGAGATGGCGGGCCCTCATCCATCACTCTGCATGTTCGCGGACGCCATATGAAAACACAAACAAGCAATCAATTGTTTTGCGCACAGCTTGAGGCCTCCTAATAGAGCACATTTATCTGACGCCACGGTGGTAGCCCCAGCAATACTTTAATTTGTGAGACATTATGTTGAGTTAATGCCTACCAGGTTGCCGTTCAACCGGGGGGACTTGGCACATTTGGCGGCGTTGTAAAAGCCAGTATCATGCTGTATTGTACTGGGACACTGTGATGTAAATGATCTCACCCGCTGTATCTTTAATGGCTTGTGAAATGAATTTATGTGGGAATATTTGCAGAGGAATATTGCATTGTATCATGGTGTAATTAGAGAGGAAGAGCTGCACTGCCCCGTACGGGAGCCGCTGTAAGCCGGTCGTCTCTCTGTTTGTCTTTCGACCGTCCCTGTGATTGGATGGGGAGAGCCTGGTAGAGAGAGAGAGAGAGAGAGAGAGAGAGAGAGGGAGAGAGAGAGAGAGAGAGAGAGAGAGAGAGAGAGAGAGAGAGAGAGAGAGAGAGAGAGAGAGAGAGAGAGAGAGAGAGAGAGGAAGCCAGGCTCTCTAATAATGATGCGCCCTCAGGCCTAATGTGCCATCTCTCCCTTTCCCCCTCTCTCACTCGCTCCATGCTCTGGACTAGTAAACACACACACACACACACACACACACACACACACACACACACACACACACACACACACAGCACAGTGTTTTTTATGCTTCTTCAGACGTATATGATGCCAACAAAGACTTAATTGACAAAAGCCTGTTTTTCCTTCATGTTGCAAATATATTTCACCTTAAACTCATTGTTTGATTAAATCAAAGATCAAGTCTAAAAGGGGTTTTATTTTTTTTCAATCAAGGAATTAAATGACCTGAAAATGAGTTTTGAATCTTGGGTAAAGAGCCTTTTCTTTTTTTTCCAGTTGTGGTTGATTTGTTTTGGGTTGTAGCTGCAGCGGAGGGGAAGAAGCACAGATACTATTCTTAAAACATTATTTAGCTTTCCTACTGTCCCTTTGTCTCATCATGATCACCAACACCCCACTTCCCATTGCTTCAACTGACAAGGCACTAAGCCAATGTTTAATTTCCTAAAGAATAATGACCCACTGTTGACACACTGTCATATTAACAGGGCTTCATCTTCAAAAGGCTGCTGTCATTCTGCGTTTTGCTGTTGTGGCTCTTCACATGAGATCCTCACACTGGTCAACTCTCTTCCAGTCTTTATTCTCAAAATAATGCTTTCCCATTATCATCAGTGATGGTAATGAAAAGGGGGATGCACTCCGATTGGCGATCATCGTTAAAAACAAAACTCTATGATCCTAATTTCCTGTACTTTAGAAAATCACCAGCTTTTTCTCCATCTTCGCAGACTCGCAGACGTTTCCCTGGGACGATCGGATGCTTCCTCATATAATGTGGCTACACGTGAGCTATGAATTTAGCTTTGCAAGTCTCATGGCTTTTAAAAAGAGATTTAAATTTAAAATATATGGCCTCCAGTCGCTCATCATCATCATCATCTAAATAACTGATGCAAAAATCACCCAAGCTATTTATTCAGAAATGCTTTATTTGGGTTTTTCCTATTGGGATAAAATAAAGAGAATTGAGATTGTTGCTGCAAATAAGAAACAGCATGTATGAGGAAAATGTAAAAAGTACAAAAGTAGCCTAAGTTACAAAGGCAGTAAAAATAAAAGTGGTGCAAAAAAAAAGGAAAATAAAATAAAATATGGGTACATTAATTATAAAATGGTGTTTGTATTATTAGTCAGAATTTAAACCCTGAAAAAAAAACACAATATGAATCAATTGCAATATTAATGAACATAATATGAAGCTGATGAGGGATAAAACTTAATAAATAAATAAGGACACAATATACTAAAATATTCCTCCTCATGAATGAAGCAGTTATAGATTTATGTCAGCTGAACCACAGAGACGGAGTGGTTTCATCCCAGGATATTATTCATATACACTTTCTGTTTGGAGGCAGATGTCTCCCTCCTCCTCCTCCTCCTCCTCCTCCTCCCTCTCCACAAATCGCCCCGGGCCAGTCTCCTGCCCGCTGCCCGGGGTTGGGAAGGCTGAGCTCGGCCTGACAGGCGGCTGGTGGCTCTTCAATGCGGCAGAGGAAATTGAATTACCGCTCCTGTTGCCCGCTTTGTAAACAAGACAAAAGCCAATGATACGGCCAATTACGCTTAAATACGACGCATGTGTACAACAGGCTCTCAGAGCAGACAGGGAGCAGGGTCGGAGAGGAGCACGAACACACAGAAGGACACTGACAATTTATGGTTTTGTCACAGTTTTATGCCCATATGAATTTTTAAGTTATTTATTTAAATGTGTCATAGCGATTTGCACAAATTTTGGCGCTGTATTAAAATAATAAAACAGATTTTTCTAAATGAAAAACGATTTTAAAAAGCGTGAATATAAATATCTGAGTGTTATGTTTTGGCTTGTGTGGCTGCGTCAGACTAAATCAAAGGATTACAGTGTAGGCTGTAAGGAAAAGACGCACGCCAAAATATGCATTATCTCATGAAATATTCATTCCAATGATTGTGGGGGACGTTAAATATAATGAATGATCTACAGGAAACACAACCATTGGTCGACATACAGTAGGTTTACATTCAATAACAAAGCAGAAGCGTGTGTGTGGCGTTCATGATTAACCCAAAAAGAACGGACATCTCCTTTTGCAGCGGTGCATCTTCTGGATGGTGTTATTTATAATGAGGTGACTCCTGCAGCAAGAGAGAAATGCATATTAGAATACATAAATGCTATTTTGTTCAGTTTATTGATGAGTTGAATGAATGAATGAATTTTATGTTTGGGTTATACATCTGATGGGAAATAAAATGACATCATATTTTGACAATTTCAACCAAAAAAAAAAAGGATTGGAGTGAAGCAACTTGCTTTTATTAGCCCACCCTAACATCCCAGTTCTGTTTAAACATATTTACTTATGATTAAAACATATATTTGATTGAAAGTATATTTACTTATACCTTAATATATGAAATCATTTACTTAGTTCAAGAGTATTCATTGAGAAAATAGGAATGACATTATTGCAGATATAATTGACTGGTAGAATTGAGTCCAGCAGAAATTATGAATAATATTAATGATAATGATAATGACAGATAATAGCAATAATGATAACAGTGCTGTGTGGAGCCATGGGTCCGTGACAGTCGGCGGTTTAATCCTGCAAAACAAATGAAATCCCAACCTCCAACCTCCTCTCCAAAAACCCCTCCGCGCCCTCCCGGTGTCACGGTGAACTAGGATGAAAATGGCGATCGCAGTAAATAAAATAGATGGTCTTTATCAAAGTAAATTAGATTGAACTAAATAGTTCACCGGAGGGGCCGAGGCAGTTCCTGTAATTCACTTTAAGGTTCACCAACTTACTCAATAAAGCCCCGGCCAGGAATCTAACTGATGTCTAATCGATAGGTTTATCCGAGGCGAACAGCTGGGAAGAGCCAAATGAAACGGTGTGCATCAAAAGGAAGAGTGGAAAAAGGTAAAGTCGAGACTTCTGACGTCCAGGGATGAAATGACAAGGTTTTATTTTGCCTTTTTGTGTCGATTTCTTTTTTTTCCTCACCCCTTTTCTGAACTCTGGGGGGAAAGTTTGCGATGAAACACTATTTTTCTTTCTTTTTACTCCTATAAATTCAGTCTAAACAACAACAACAACAACAGCAACAGCAATATTAACAATAATAATAATACATTAAATCTTATAATATAATCATGATCATAGTAATATTGTCCTAAATTTTTACCTATTTGGTCTTGCAGCCTCTGAGGCCTTCGCTCAGTGCAACAACATGACATCCCTCCATCCTCCCAGTCCCCAGCCTGCATTTCAGCGGTTTCTCCTCTCTTTTTTCACTGTTTTCACCCCCTCCTCCTCCTCCTCCTCTCCACCCTCCCTCCCTCCTCCTCCTCCTCTCCACCCCTCTCCTCGTTTCCACTCCGTCCAGTTTCGAGTCGTCTGATCCGGGCAGGAGGCGCCAGGTTTTCCCCTGAGGGAGGCGAAGAGTCAAGGACTGAACCCTCCAAATGCAGAATAATGTAATTCTACACTCTCACAAATAAGGGTTCCGCGGTGGTTTCTCCGTGGGCTCGTAGTGAACCACAACCCTCCGGGATCCTGGAGGGTCCGGAGAGGTGCTGCCTCCACCATCCCTGCAGCCTGACTGTTGTGCACTCTGAAGAAAAGAGGTTTCACAGGCTGCAGCTGCACGGATGAGGATGGTTCTCTGCACACACGAGCTCCCTGGATACACAAATCACGGTTTATAGGATTTAGAAATAAATAAGAAATTTATACAACCCTGCACAATAAGTGGTTGTGATGTATAATATTTTTTAAACACTTTTTTTTAAATTATTAATTTGATTTATTGAGTTTTAAGAACATGATGACATCAGAGTCCTTCAGAGAAAGCAACAACAACTGTGCAAATAAATTACAATTACAACAATCCTTAAATTCTGTTATTTAGAAATGAAAATCAAAGTGCACGTAAACTGTAAACAAGTAGCTCTGCAATATCTGTTGGAACAGTTTGGAGATTATTTTTATGTACATTTTAGTATTAAAATGATTTTAAAATAAGGGGATTTATCATCAATCTCAATAACAAGACCAAGGCTATTAAAAATAATAATAATAATACATTCCTGATATGTTTTTAATTGAATTTAAATGTTTGAGACAGAAGTCGTGCTCAAGACCAACGTGGAAGTCTTCTCTCATGTTTCCTTAAATGTTTAAGGGAAATAAATTATTTACATTATATCATTATTTCTACAGAAGCTTGGAGCTTGGAGCCCACACTCTCCGTAAAAAGGTCGTGAGTCGTGGAACCACACAACGTACTCTCATCGACACGTTCACATGATATCTTACGAAAAGTTATGGTTATTTAATGGCGACGGGAAGTGGGCCGCAATGGTTGCATTTAGGAATCAAAAGGTTTCAGCACCAAAATCACCTTCGCATGACCGGTTATTTCGATTTAAAAAAGGTTGCGGTTTGGCTTTGGTTTAAGTGTTTTACGGACACAAACCGGTGAAAGTCCTTTGTTTTGGGACCTTTCCACCACCCGAGCCCGCCTCCCCAAACAGACATTAACACCTGATTTAAAAACATGAGCACACATGACATAAATACGCTGGAATACAGATGAATTACTGTGCATTATTTTTTGTAGGTATATGTTGAAACAGTGAATAAAGACAGCCTGACCTCAGTAGCCTACAACACAGCGGCCATCAGAACTAACTGAAGCCTTTTCCACACGACCCTAGTTTAACGCCATAGTTCAATGAAATGGGTTGTTTAAGCTAATGGAGAAAACATACTATATTATATATATTATAAATGATATTCTTATAAATATGCTCCCTAATAGGCTCAACATTTAGCTATTGATATTGCTATTTATTTACATTGCATTCATTTATCTGACACTTTTAGTGCACATAACCATGAAGATATCTCCTAAAATTGCAAGAATCATGACAGTATATAAATTTATGAAACGAGTGAATGTGCTACATTTAAGAAACAAGAGATGGAGAAAATCCTTTTGTTTTATTTCATCTTTGGGCCAAGGATCAGTCTGTGGTAAGTGACTGAACCCAGGTAAGTGTTCAGTCATTAAGGAGCCAGCAGCAAACAGACAGGGTTTTGTTGAGCATTAGCTGGGCAACCCTTTCTTGCAGTAAGGGAGTAGTAGGCCGTTTGGCAGTCACAGAGCGTGCTCGGTTTGACCATATCCTGATGGGCCTGAATCTTTCACAGCACGGTAGTCAAGTAGCAGTGACTTGAATCAAATTCAAGCCGCCACCGGTAGCCTGGGCAGGGTGCGGAGGAGCGGTGTAATGTGAGAGTTCTTGGGTAGGTTACGTCCCGGGTATTTTCTCTGGGTATTGGGTATGTCAACAGCATGGGGCAAGTTGTATGTCAAGAACTTAACACATGGGGGGATTTTGTAGGCCACTATTTTTAGACTCATTGAGTGTGTTTCCAAACCGGCACAGTTTTTCTGATAGTATTGAAGCCTTTAAAAGAGCACTTAGAACACGGTCGTCCAACCCTGCTCCTGGACGGCTGCTGCCCTGCATGTTTTCTCTCTACTCTAACGCACCTGATTGTTATCAAGCAGCTGAAAGTTGTCATGGATTCGATAATCGTTAGAATCCGCTGTGTCAGAGTATAGGGCAAACCTAAAACACGCAGCGCAGTAGCTCTCCACAGGCAGGGACACCCGTGATCTGGACCTTCTTATTGGTTCATAAATAAATGAATAATAAACTTTCTTATTCAATGCTTTCTGGAGTTTACAGGTGAAAACATCCCTGAACCCTGTTTTTTCTGGGTGTATCCTCTGAAACTGAACCCAACAGCAGCAGAGAGCCAAACAGGACCTGGGAGGGAGGAGGATGACAGGCTTCGTCATACTAATCTCCGACATCCTTGATTGCAGAGGCGGTTTTTTCCACCCTTCCCAGGTCTGGGATCATTTCAGCTGTCAATTTAAATGTGTCCGTTATCCGACAACTTAGCAGCTAGACATCCATTATCGGCCGCCCCTACTGTCTGGAGTGCCTTTTGCCATATTTCTTGTGGTTTTTTTTACACTAGATTTGGACAAGACTCCATAAACAACCAGTTGACAGCATGTAAAAGAGTTTAACCATGCACCTCCATTTTCGTTGATACACACATTCATATTTTTTTGGATCAAATGTCGGTTTGTTCTCCTGGTGTCGACTATTAGTGGGAAATTTAGGCCAAATCTCTTGAAAACAAATAGTTCTTGAAGGGGAAAATTTGAAACTGATAATAGTCATTAAACCGGATCTAGGTTGACTTTTGCATCAAGACCTGCAGTGTTCAATCAATCAATCAATCAATACTTTATTTGTTAGGGACAGTGCACATTAATGAACAACAATAACATATACATAACGATAACATATCACTGTAAAAGTGCCCGATTATAGCCAAGATGCTAATTTGCATCCGTTGTCCCTGCTAATTTTTTTTTTTTAGAAAAAATACAAATACTACTAAATAAATAAAATAAAAATAGAAGAGACAAGACGCACCGCACAATACATTACACACTCAGGAGGACACCAGACCCACACAGGATAAAGCAATGAAATAAAACGTCATGTGCTATATGATTACAGTCGAGTCAGTGGTCGCACTTTTGATTCGATTTAAGCCACTTTTTGAGTTGACCTTTAAAAGATGAATATGTGGGGCATTCCCTTATTGTGGAGGGAATCTATTGTTGCATTATCTCATCATTACATACACCAATATGTAATACACACTTGCATGAAAGTGTGTTTTCTCTCATCATTTCTCTTTACGAAAGCATTTAGAGAACACCGAGACTCAGGAAGCCTTTTCTGTGATAAACTGGAAAAAACCTCAACAAACACACACTAATGACACAAAATGAAGTCTAACGAAATTAACAACAGTATCAGGTTTAATGATCTTCACACAGTAATTACACACACTTGCACAGTACAATTCTGAGGTGCTTGTAGTGTGTGTTTCAACTTGCTGCACAATATTTCTGGAGACACCGTTGCTTCTTATGGTTGTTATGTTTTTTTTTAATTCGGTGCGTGGGCCCCTGGTACCCCATATAAAAGCTAAACCAACCGGTAGGTCGCTAATATATCGAGGAGGCAACTGTGACAAATTCCTTTTGTCTCCGCTTTGCTGGTACTTTATTACCCAGACGAGCAGCATGGCCTGGAGATAACGATTCATCACGCACAGCCGGCAACCATAGACAACGCCTTTGGGCAAAGTCAGCGAGGGGCTTTCATATTGAGAGAGGGGGAGAGGGTGTGTGTGTGTGTGTGTGTGTGTGTGTGTGTGTGTGTGTGTGTATGTGTGTCTGTGTGTGTGTGTGAGTGAGGGGTATACCTTAATTGGCAATGGGGTTTTATTGCATTAGTAAAATTGCTGATTAGAATCCTGCACAGCATCACGTCACGTTTGCATTTAAAAGCTATAGGCAGACCTCCTATTGGCCTATTTTATAACTAGTTTTAAAGTGGCAGCCCATAATAAGTCAGGGATCTTTATTTAAATAATAATAATGATAATGTAAACCCCCTCATGTTTCACAGCTATAGTTTATTAGATAAAATGTTAATGATCCTGATGGGAAAACTGGGTCAGCAGAAAGAGATGTGTAAGAATGGAGCAAACGGATCCTAATGAAGATTCTTCAACAAGCGTTTAGAGAAAACAGGGAACATGAGCAGATCCATACACACTCATCTCATTATGTCCAGAGACAGTGTTTCCCTTTGCAGGATGATGTCAGACACACCGAGAAATGGAGAAAGATGTGCACTTTTGGTTTAAAAGGTATTTCGATTCATTTAGGCTGATTATTATTGTTTTTTATTTTTTTGCTATTTTATTATTATTGCAGTTTTGGAGCTATGGTGATCAGAACGAGACATTTACAATTTAAAAAAAGACTAACTTTAGGAAAAAACAACAATAGATGAATAGGAATGATTCCATAGCTTCAATAAAAACAGAATTATTTAGTAATTATTTTTGTCCTGCTCTGATATGTGCAGAAATACGGTTGTTAACGGAAAAACACATCCGATACTGAGACATTTCATGGAGTTCAAGGTGAGATATCAGTTTTAAGAGTCCCAAACTGCACATTAGAAATCAGATAAGTTTTAAAAATCATTTTAATTCCCTTATGCTTCATTATAGCAGCAGCTCATGGGAAGTAATCACAGTGAATGGCCTAAATTGTTGAGCATAATGAAACAAGACACTTGGTGTCTTGTTCTGCTTGTCAGGCTCAATAAAGAGAACTGTGATATTGCTCCTGATGATTAGAGGTTTACAGATTCACCATTGTGTTCAGCATGTTGGCAGAGAGCCTCAGTCCTGCACATGCAGGGCGCTGCTTCATATGAACAGGGTGGGATGTGATGGCGTAATGGAGAGGTTTGAGCTATAGGATTAAGATGTCAGTCTGCTACGTGACATGTGAGTTACGTGGATTATTTTAGCCAAGAAATCAACACAGGTCTTCCAAAATAAGAATCACATGGCATCCGATAAAGGTTTCCACTCCTGACTGTAAATATGTGACACAACCCAATTAAATCATCTATTTCTGTTTTCTCTCTGTCTTCAAAAACCTCAAACGTTTCTAAGTTTGGTCGATTGTAATAAATAACACACAGCAAAGCAACAAATGAATTAAAAATAAATAGATAATAAAAAACAGTCTCGTTGGGTGCATAAATGTGAGGTATCTTCATTTGAGTGGGCACAGGGAAGATATATAACTTTTACGGTTACAAATTAGTAGCACAAGCCAACACAATAGCTCTGGGTTGTAATTTCAGTGGTTGTCAAGAAACAAGGTACCTACCGAACTTAATTACACTGGCACAGTTAAAGAATACAGGCTTTCACATCTCGCAGTGACTTTCATTAAGAGAGGCAGCCATTAAACGGCCCAACATGTGAACACTTGTACGTCTTTGATATGGAATACCTTTGGGAATCTCCTACATAAAATGAGAATAACAAGACCTAAAAGGTGCAAAACCAACAGAACCCCTTTATCCAGAATGAATAAGCCTATACAGTAAATACATGTGCACATTTGGCAATTGGGAATTATTGTGATAGTCACGCGCACATGAGCTATGGCCTCCAATACGCACAGTGAAACAGAAGAAAGGTAAAATGACGTTTAAACAACCACATATAATATAAAATCATGCCATTAATTCAGAATAGAGGTGCCCCCGACCTCTCCATGTGAACTAACCTTCACTGACTGATCACAACAGTGGTGGTAATGTTTGGGGGCCCCCTGTGATGTGCACTGAAGGTGTCACACAATCCGACATCACGTCCCTGCCGCTGACATCACCAACGGGCAGAGATGTGTTACCTCAGAGATGCTTTCCAACATTATTTCCCCGCCTTCCGGCCCGTAAATCTCCCCGCTTTTGCATAAACGGCCAATTACCTTGTCGGTAAGCTGATCTGCGGCTCAGTGCATCCTCTCGTCCCTATTCATTTTACTGTAACGCGCAAATCTAAACAGGCCTAATAGCAGCCGCGCTCGCGCCGCTCTCGTCCCCGCACCGTTATTGATATGGCCTCGAATACACACAATTGATTTTTATGCTTCCCTCTAGCCACCTTGTGCAGTTGAGAGATATCTTTATTCGCGCGGAAAGTGAAATAAGTGCGTAATAAAACGGTGATATATTAAATCCGTTTTTCCCCGTGTCGCGCTTTTATTGTGCGCCATTCTTCACTGTTATTGAATTGAGACCCCGGCGATCTGCGTCGCCGCTCCGGGCGGAGAAAGGTGAAATAATTTGTGCAAATCAGCAACACGTTTGGCTCCACGGTGCCCCCGCAGCTGCTATTTATTTGTTTAATTATCCAACTATCTATCTATCAATCTATCTATCTATCTATCTATCTATCTATCTATCTATCTGTCTATCTATCTATCTATCTATCTATCCATCTATCCATCTATCCATCTATCTATCTATCTATCCATCTATCCATCTATCTATCTATCTATCTATCTGTCTGTCTATATATCTATCCATCTATCCACCTATCCACCTATCTATCCATCTATCCATCTATCTATCTATCTATCTATCTATCTATCTATCTATCTATCTATCTGTCTATCTTTCTTTCTTTCCATCTATCCATCTATCTATCTATCTATCTATCTATCTATCTATCTATCTATCTATCTATCTATCTATCTATCTATCTGTCTATCTATCTATCTATCTATCTATCCATCTATCCATCTATCCATCTATCTATCTATCTATCCATCTATCCATCTATCTATCTATCTATCTATCTGTCTGTCTATATATCTATCCATCTATCCACCTATCCACCTATCTATCCATCTATCCATCTATCTATCTATCTATCTATCTATCTATCTATCTATCTATCTATCTGTCTATCTTTCTTTCTTTCCATCTATCCATCTATCTATCTACACTGTAAATTTTAACAAGTTGAGTTTACTTAAAGAAATTTAGGAAACCGATTACCTTGGGAAAAGTAAGTAAACAAACTTAATTGTGTGAAGTACTGTAAAATTATTATATTTAAGTGAGCTTTACTTTGTTTTGAAGTTGTGAGAACTTAATGTATCTTACTATAGTTAAATTCAAATCAAGCTGTTACAACTCAAATACTTTGAGTCATATTAACTTAGTATATTCTGCCAAAACAAGTGGGCATCACTTGAAATTTGTACTACACTTTACTTGAGGTATCTTAGTGTAATCCACTTCAATAAAGTTGACAGGAACTCAATAAAGATGAGTCACATTAAGTTAATATTACTGTGCCATATTAAGTGGACAGTACTTACATTTAAATAAATGCACTTAACATACCTTAGTTAAGCTAACTTTAAAATAAGGATTCACAAAATGGCATTATGAAAATGTTTTTTTTTTAATTTCAGTATTTGTAAACAACAATAAGAACAATCAACATGCTGTTCATTCTGAAACTTCTCTAGACAGAGACCATTCAAACGTCAAGTTTGGCTGAACAATTTACAGGTGATAGATGGAAAGTCAGACCATCGCTTTAGCACCACACACACTTTAAACTTTTTAAATGGGGTTTACCTAATTTGACCTTTATCAAAACATTACATATACTGTACTGTAATTACATATGGCGATTTTTGCTAATACTGCGATTAATTGTTGAGCCTTAGTCCAAACCCTTCTGTTAGCAGAAAACCAGGCCAGTCAATGCAGGGGAGAGAAAACGGAGAATAAATGATGCTAACCAGTTAGAGGCTAATCCTTCTTTGCAGTTTGCTGAATAATTCCTGCTAAATTATGTCTTTCTCTAAATTATTTCTTCAATATTATGTGTTTGTGAGAGAGACTGAGTATAAGAGCATGCATGTGTGCGAGTGAGTGTGTGTGTGAGTGAGACAGAAAGCGTATGTCAGTATGAGTGAAAATCAGTATGTGATGTATGACAGAATGAGTGAGACTTAAGAGTGAGAATGAGTGTGAGTGAGGTGTAATGATTGGTCTGGATGTAAGCTAACAGAAGGCTCTTGATTCACAATGGACACTTTCCTGAATGTCTCACAACAACAAACAGACTTGGCAACATTTAGTCTGTAAAAGTTTAAAACCTGAGTAAAACCCGATAATTAAAACTGTATTACATAGAACTGCACTTATACACACATCTTCAAAGCAGCTTAATTAAGTCAGCTCTTTAACAACTTTGATATATTCAACCTGTGTTACAGAGGCACACTACATTTTAATACTAAACATCACAAAATGTACGCCCTATATAACAGTTTTAACTCACTGGAAATTACAACACCTGCACTGATGGCAGGGTCATGTGACCTGCATAAGGATGTCTTCTGCTGCCTTTAAACAAAACAGCAAACAAATACAACAAGCAGGTATCTCAACAGATACTTACAGGTTTACTTTTGGTCTCTATTAACCTTTTTTTTATACTGTGGGCTCCCCAAGTACCTGCTCCCTTTCTGAAATTATGAGGTAGCAGTAACTTAACACCCATAACATAATACTGAACCAGATCAGTACGGAATGAAATGAGGCTGAACCAAAAAACCAAACAAAATCAAAACACTGCCATTCTTTTGACAGTTACTGTGACGATTATACATTTTTGTTAGAGGGAACACTGTGTTGTGTATTAAACATCTTTTGTTATTTCTTTAAAAAAAACAACATTGATACCTCTGCAGCTCCACAAAAAGAGGCTTTCACGGTTTCATTATCAAAACATAAAAAAAAATGCAAGTGAAACATAATATTCAGTACAATAAAAATAAAAGTACGAAGTATTCAATAATGTTTTGTTTCAGCCCCATCAAACCAACACTCATTCACACACCACACTTATGTAGACAACTAGTATAGCTATCCCTAGCCACAACATCTAGCCCGAAAGAGCATTTTTTAATGTTTGCAGTCTTGGGCTGAGCTTTTGAGGTCCGAGGTTCAACAATATCTTCTGGATGAACTCAAATGTGTTCTTCATACCTTTGGGGTAATCCAGATGGAGTGCATATATTAAGCCGAACAGAAGACAAAGTGCTTGAGAGGTTGTGGGAATCTCATCCATGATGATGTTTCCTTCAAGGATGATTGCAATGCTGTTAATCACTGGTGGCGTGTCCTCAGTCATGACTCTAAGAACCCCAACAGGAAGTCATCTGTAGTGTTCGAATCCTTCATTAAAAATAAGAGAACACAAATAAATTCAGGTAGGATGCTAAGACTCACAGTTATAGTGTGTTCACTTTGATGATTAAAGTGTCTGCACAAAATCACATAGAACAAACACCAACATCTGTCAGATCCTCTTCTAAACTAGTGACATCTTCAGCTGGGACTGGTTCAGCTGGGACAGAGGTGCTCTCCTCAGTGTCACAGAGCTGCACAGCTATTCCTGGTTTGAACTGAAGACTAGATGCAGAATACTTTGGGTCATGATTCCTATTTTTGTGTGTATTAAAAGTAGAGTAGACATTTGTCTCAAAGTCACAGTCCAGATAGGGGCACTGCACTTTCTGCATCAACTTCAGATGCTTGCGTAAATGAGTAAAAAATTCATTTTCACTGCAAGGTTCGTTAAACTCACACACTTGACAATTAAATGTTTGCACATAATCTTTTTCACTGACCACCTGTGAGTGAAATCTGGATACATGAACCTTCAGGGCATTAAATGATTTGAAAGTGCAAATACACTGCTGATAAAGACATGGTATTGGGGAGGTTCTTGTGAAGCCACCATGCTTTAATCCATAATGCTTTAATAGCTGGCCTCTTTTTGGAGTGACAAAAGTGCAGAACTTACACGTCCACTGCATCCCTCTTCCAGTAGACACTTGAAAGATGGGTAAGATGGTTATCTGGTACCCTGGTGGCCAACACAGTCTTGGTGACTGAGGGAACCTTTTTTCTAACTGCCAACAACTTCACTGCCAGAGACACCACCTAAGGTACACTATATGGAGAGAAAAAAATAAATGTAAAAAAATGTATTAAATAGTACAATTTTAAAAAGTCATTTTTAACAGCCATGTGTATTCACATATCCTTCATATCTAAGCAAGATTAAATGATGAACAGATTAATATTATTTCAATAATGTTTACAATGTTGTGTATTAAAACAGATGACAGGTACTATGAAAAACTCCTTCCAACAAAATGTATTACTTAAGCATTATTAATCTGACCTGCATTTTGAATTTCTTTATGAAAGCGGTGCCCACCTTGTCTCCTTTTCTTCTGTGTTGGTTTGTTGGTTTTAGTATGTATCAGGGTCTCATACCACCTGCATGAAATAAACAAAACTGGGTAAAATCACTAGTCAGTGCCAAGTGAACCATTAATCAAAAATAATGTAGTTATTCAATGAGAGTCAAACTATGTTTTATCTAGGTGTATTCAACATATCCGTGTCCATAATTTCATTTGAATGTGCCCCCCCCCGCACCCACCCACATACACATAACGCTTCTCTCCCACCACAGCCCGTTAAGCTAAGCTTATTAGCTAACTCACAAACAACAGCAGCTAACAGACAGGACTCGGCGGAGACATGTTACATATTAGCACTACACTGGGGCTCAAGGCCGAGTCAAAGTACTTTTATTCAGATTCGCTCATGTTGAGCTGCTACTAACGTCTGCTCTGTGAACGCGCGGGCAGACACACACATAGGCTAACATGCCAACAAGAAGTCGAAGAATGGGCTTTAGTCCAACAACTCTCATTCCAAACATTAAATCATATTGACAAGATTACGAACAAAAGCTTTACACTTACCGAAACCACAGTAAGAGCCAACGTTCCGTGAGAGCACCGGGGCCGTGTGCATGGCTGGCTTTGACCACTTGCTTGAGTTTACCGCCAGTAGTAGATGCGCGCTAACCGGAAATGGACATGCGCACTGGGTGTAACTGACGTCTCATACCACAAACCATGCTACTCACTCAGAAAAATCCAGTTCATATTACTTAATGAAACAAGTATGCAGTTAAAAAGTGCAGAAAACTCGGTGTAAGAAAGTAAACTTTAAAAACTAGCATGTATTAAGTTAAATGCACTATTTATTCTTAAGTCAGGACATTGTTTGCATTTACAGTGTATCTATCTATCTATCTATCTATCTATCTATCTATCTATCTATCTATCTATCTATCTATCTATCTATCTATCTGTCTATCTTTCTTTCTTTCTATCTATCCATATATCTATCTATCTATCTATCTATCTATCTATATATCTATCCATCTATCCACCTATCCATCTATCTATCTATCTATCTATCTATCTATCTATCTATCTATCTATCTATCTATCTATCTATCTATCTATCTATCTATCTATCTATCTATCTATCTATCTATCTATCTATCTACCTGATGTAAACTTTATTTCACTCCTGGGTCTGCATGTTGCCTATACAGGCTGAATAGGCCTATCGCTTACGGTTGGTTTACATTTCATTACTTTGCGATAATGCGCGGTGGAATGGGCCTATCAGTGCCTCTAAATCAGGCCTGTAGTCTGCACACTTCCCGTCAATATCGCTGAATTTATGGCTTAATTGTGTGCAACAGATTATTGCTTCAGCCTCCCTCTCCCTCTCTCCCTCTCTGCTGACTCCCTCACGCACACACACATAAATATGGTCCACTATCTTGTAGGACACAGTGTACTGATGTAACCTGCCATTGGAAATAAAGGGGGTACCATTCAGACATTCTCTCCGGCAGGATCTGCCCATTGGAGTTTCGTTCTGTCTTCATTGATCCAAATATTGGTGGTTCCTAAATGTGTGTACTGGGAGACTCCAGGGGCCCTTGGGCGAGTTACACGAGTCCACGATGGGTGCACGTGTGGATGCTTTAATTGCAAATGTGCACAAATACTGCCGTTTTCCGTTGCTGCCTTAAAAACAAAAATGCTTAGTTCTGTATCAAATCCTGCAGAAGCAGCTGGAGACTTCATGCCCCCCCCCCAAAAAAAAATCACATTATTAGATTCTTCAGGGGCCTAAATGTAAATGTTTTGATACATTGCATCACTGTGGGATTACATTTACACGTAAGACACTTTAAAATCAAATGTCACAAAATATTAAACCTACTATGAGTCTCAGAGAAAATGATGTACATGGAAATATTCAAATTAACTGAGCATTTACATTGACTCATAAAGGCACTGCATTCAAATGCAATTATTAATACAAATAAATAAATACAAACAATATTTTTCCTGTTGAAATCTATGTTGGCAGAAGGAGAGCATGCTTGTTGTTAAATGTCAACTGAAATATATTTGATCACACATAGACCAAACTCCTTACGATGGGCCTTAGTCAGTATTTTGAACCACTGTTTGACCTGGACCTCCAGCACCGTGCACTAAAAGGCACACAGCGTCCCGTTTAATACCAGAAAAGCTGCACGAAATAAAGAAAGCTGCGGCTTCTTTAAGACATCCGAGCAAAACAACTGCCCTACCGAGGAGGAGGGAGGAAGGAAGGGTGGGAGGGAGGGAGGGAGAGAGAGAGAGTGAGGGAGGCGAGGTTGGCTGGATGACCGAATGGCAGCTTTTACGCAGAGGGTTGTCTCACCTGCTGAAACGCACTTCACCATTCAACACAACAGAGCCATCTTCCGCTCTCGTCTCCAATTAATATCCACGCACGCGAGGTCAGCGCTTCGTTTTGCGCCTCTTTGGGTTTGTCTTGTTTTGTCTGTGGCTTTATTTTGATGCAACGAGCTTGGGTATCCTACCGTGCCCTCTGCGTATGGATCGCCTCTACCAGAGTAGGCGAACAAAGCGCATCGAGCCTCTCCAGAGAACTGTCTCCCCTCAATAATCACGGATTTGTGTCTGTAAGTACTCAGGATAACCATTTGGCACCTTCGCTTGTTTTGTCTCGCTGTTAGGCAGCCCTGTGTCTAGTTCTCTGGGAAAGAACACGCTGCTCTTAAAGATGGATACGCTCTTTCTTAGCCCGACGGATAGGCATTTAATTTAGGGAACACCCGATCCCAGTGCTGGACAAAAATAATGGCTAGTTTTTGGATAGCGCTGGACACGTTATTGGTTTCCTGGGAGTAGAACAGGTCTGCGTCGATGCTTGAGAACCAAAAGCAGCCCAATACAGCAGCACACATACAAACATTTCATTTCCCAACGCGTGAATTAACATATGACAAAAATAAATCAGAGCACTGATAAAATATAGAAATACATCACCGACAAATAAACTATGGAGCACACCGGGATCGAGGAGGTGAACCAGACGCACCAGCAGCAGCATGAGCCCATCAGCTTCGGCATCGACCAGATCCTCAACAGCTCGGATCAGTCCAGCGGCTGCATGCTGCCCAACCGGACCGGCGACCAGGATTACGCGCTGGCCCCCAACGTCTACAGCAACGGCTACAACAGCGTCTACAACCCGGCCTGCTCCATGGCGGCGGGTCTGGCCGGCTCCTATAACGTCAACATGAACATGAACGTCAGTATGAACATGAACATGAACGTTAACGTGAATTCGGGGGGCGCCGGAGGAGTGATCCGGGTTCCGGCGCACAGACCCATGCCGCCACCGCCGCCGCCCGCAGCTGCCGCGCCGCATCCGCCCCCTTCCGCACATCCGCCGTGCATCGGACCCGGTATCGCCTCGGTACCCGGAATGGGGATGGGGAATGCGGGGAACTTCACCTTCCCGTGGATGGAGAGCAGTAGGAGGTTCGCCAAGGACAAATTAACAGGTAAAAAAAAAGTGTTTCCTCGTGATCCTGCAACACCTGTAGTCTGATTTGTGTGTGTCACCCTCATCTGCATGCTACACCATCATAAACAAGAGCAAACACTCAGAGTAGGATAACTGTATGTTTGCACTGTGGCCTTTCAGGTGTGAGTTGTGCATTTCCCTGACACTTCTGTTAAAAACGGGCCCTGCACGGTGAAGTGTGCCGGACACACCGGGCCTGACGCGAGCTCCGCTGATTTCATCTTTAGGTTGTAATCTCTAACGAATCGTATATGCACACACACACACACACACACACACACACACACAGAGTCAGTTTTATTACGCTGGAAGGGCAGCCTGATGAACGAGGGGAGAAATTGACATGGACATGCTGATGAATCAGTATTGGACCATCACTCTCCATTTACAGCGGATGACGGATAACGACGTTCCCCATCTTTTCATGAGGATGAATGATTTTTTTTTTTTTGATCAGCGAGACAATTGAGAGAGCAGGAAGATGAGTCATAATAATGATAACATATGGCAGCTTCAAATCTGTATGTAACAGTGGATCATAGGGAAAGTCAGGCCTATTATTATTACTGTTATTACTACTATTATTATTATTATTATTGTTATTATACATTCATGTTTGCCAATATAAAGTGCAGTCCAGTTTGGAGGTAACCTAAATGCAATGCCTCAATTCTATGTCGCTCTCCAATAATTCATTTGCATAATTCACATTGCCTTTAGTAATAAACGCTTTAACATCTCACGAGAATTTGATTCCGCCCTGCTGCAATTCATAAACACCATCACGAGGCGACATTACGTTTAGTTTATTTTGGACTAGTGGTTTGAACAAAGTGATAATGAGAAAAACATGACAATAACATAAGAAACTATATGCAGTATTATGTTGGTTTATGTTATTTTTTTACACACTAATACAGGCTTGTCATTATTAATCTGCGTATCATAATTCTAGTTGTTATTAGGTATTAATACACGTTTTAGCTTCAAGGACAGTCACTTTACATCATTTTTTCTGCACTCTTATGATTCACATACGCTTTTGTAGCTTATAGGTATATAAACTAATAATCATGTATTGTTTTAAGTGAAAGAGTGGCGTGTACAGCTTCCATTTTGAATTTATTTTACATTTCGCATTAATCAACAGGGCTAAATAATGTGGCAGTGTTAGCCTGACTGCTAATGTTCTGTTTCCCATGGACACATTTTAAATGATCCATCATTTTAAAAGTAAATTCTAATAAATAGAGACAGGATGGCTAGAATAAAATAAGATGATATATGATATGATATATGAAGTCTTCTGTGGCAATCAGAACTCTCTATTGCCTTGAGCTTTTTTATTCTCTTAATTAATTTAGTTTAGGGGTGTGTGTGTGTGTGTGTGTGTGGGGGGGGGGGGGTGGATCCACTGGTCTGTTTCTCATGACCTCATCCTTAAGAAGATGAAAATGAAGATCATCATGGATTTGCGCACCCTCTCTCTCCCTCCCTCCACCTCTCCACGCATTAAATATTCACTATTCCGTCCTCCCCACCAGATTAATTATTAAATACTGGGGGACGATATGTCAAACTGCAAAAAGATACAGTGTAAATAGGCTTATCAATTCTACTCATAGTCACCGAGGGCCTCTCGTTTAATTTCTCTCAGCTTTGTGTCGCTGTAATTATTTCGCAGCTTATATCTTTCCACTGTATTGATCAGCCTACGCGCGCACACACACACACGCACACGCACACACACACACACACACACACACACACACACACACACACACACACACACACACGCACACACACATACACACGCACTGTCCACATTTAGCTTGCTCTGTTTCCTATAAAAGGCCGTAAATCAAATGGACTATCATCTGTCCTGATGGGCAGAGCACCATTTTAAATCTCTCTCTCTCTCTCTCTCTCTCTCTCTCTCTCTCTCTCTCTCTCTCTCTCTCTCTCTCCCCCTCTCTCTCTCCCTCTCCCTCTCTCTCGTTTCTTGTGTTGCTCCTCGCTTTCCAAGTTGAAACCGGAGGAGAAAAACGGGCCCCGTGCAGCTTTAAACAGCTAAACATGATTTTGCCAAAGGCTTCCAGCTCTGGCAGCCATGGGAGGCTTTAGTTTGCAGGGGACGTGGAAGGAAACCTGTTCAATTGCACAATAAGACGTCGCTCGTTTCTCACCCTGGCGCGCGTCCTGCGGCCTAAACTCACGTTATAAATCAGGAGAAGTTGCGCGTCAGCCGGACGCACAGGATTAAGCCTCGGGGCGTTGGAGGAATCATTTAATCCAGCTCTGAACAATAAGACTTGTTTATTCACCATCGGGATTATGATGATCACCAGCTCCTCTCTGTATTTACTCAGAGGGCTTATGTGCAGTGTTTTATTTATTTAGTATTCTGTCTCAAATCTCACCGCAAATTTGAGGTTATTCTCATAATAACTACGAATATTATTATACTTATATTGTAATATTGATAGCCTAAAAGAAACAGCAGCAGCAGCAGCATATATGTATTAATAGTAGTAGTATTTTTGGCGGCAGCAGTTGTTTCTCTGTGCCATTCTGTTTTCCTTGATTTAACCTAAATGCTTATTTAAACCTATTTTCCTCTGAGGATTAATACAATATTTATACTATAATATATTCTTTTATTTTATTATTTATTGAACCTGCTGCTCCACGCTCAGATTTTGAAGATAAGAAAACAAAAAACAAAACAAACATAATCAATAATCATAGTAATTCATGAAAACAAATGATCAAAAAGTGTTTTACAGCACACATTGTGTTGAATCATAAAGTCACCATGTGCACAGTTTAACTCGATACAAATGGCATGCACTAAATGTCCAAACATGAATCAAATGAATGCATAAAACATATATGTATATTATATTACATTCTTTTATTTTATTATTTATTAAACCTGCTGCTCCACGCTCAGATTTTGAAGATAAAAAACAAAAACAAAACAAACTCAATAATAATAAAAAATCAATAATCATTGTAATGCATGAAAACAAATGATTAAAACGTGATTTACAGCACACATTGTGTTGAATCATAAAGTCCCAACGTGCACAGTTTAACTCGAAACAAATGACATGCACAAACATGAATCAAACAAATACATAAACACATCTATACTGTAACACAAATAATAATAATAGGAATAAAAAAATAACGTGCAGGCTACCGCGTGAGCATCTTGACAATAAGCAGAGCCATAATACAGCACGTGCTGCACTATGGGCCACGCAGCACCGATAAAAACATAATTAAACCATTTTTCTCTCCAATAAATCTCCGCGCGGCTCTTCACGGCAGCAGAGCCGGAGACCGGGATGTTATTTCCCGTGCCCGGGCTTCCACGCTGCCCTCCTCCTCGGCGTGACGGAAGACAGTGTCCCTGCTTTTCTGTCCCGCAAAGTGTAATAAATAGCAATATACGTTCATGTTATATTTCAATATCCCCTTTAGAAGCCTTCACGGATGTATTTATTAGATTGCTACATAGGTAATATCCGCAGTGGGGAAGGGAGGCGCTGTCACCGGGAAGTGTTATTAAGTAGAGGCGCTTTTATTATGGGGATCATCTCCTCCGTGGTAGCGTTTTATTCTTTGATATGCTTATGCTAAATTGTATTACCCCGGCAGCACATTCACTATTCTCCACCGTTTTTATTTTTTATCCTGTGAAGAAGAAGAAGAAGAAGAAGAAGAAGAGAGAGAATCACATCGTTTTTGCAATATTTTTCTTTTTCTTTCTTGTCTTTTTTTATGGGAACAAATCATTTTATTTCTTTGTAATAATAATAAATGGTCCGAGGTGGTTCAGTTGTAAAGTTAGGCCTTACCTCTTGATCGATTATTTTTCACCTTCTCCTCAAAAACAGTTGGTTCTTCGGGCTTTTTAAAAAATAATATTACTAGATATTTATTTTTCTAGTAGTGGAAATAATTAAAATCCTAACATTTGTTTTTAGAATGGACAAAATACGTAAACGCGCCTATTTGCATTTTTAATCTCAATCACGTTTTATCTCACGGGATTTTAAATGTCTTCAGCAACATTATTTAATAGAAAGTAACATTCTTGCTGCTATATTTGATATTTATATGTAGACTTTTTATGTGTGTGATTACGACATTAATCTCAATATATTTATTTTCTAAAAATATATATTTCATGCATATTTCACATTGCCTTATATCTTTTCTGTGGGCACCTTTACGTGCTATAATACTGCGGTGAAAGGTCAGTTTAAACTCACTATTTTACATGAAAAGGCAAAATAAACACATTTGATTGGCATAAACACAAGAAATCAGCATTATGTTATTATGAGTTATTTTCATTCATGTGATTCCATTAGGATCGATGCTTTCGAGCACGGACAGACTTTTCATTTAGGGATTGTTTAAAATCCAAAACCATTTTGTGCTTTTGAGACTCACAAATTCAAACATTACAGCATTTATTTCCCTACATAAAAACGTAGAGTCCTAATAATAATAATAATAATAATAATAAGAAGAAGAAGAAGAATAAGAATAAGAATAAGAATAAGAATAAGAGTAAGAATAATAATAATAATAATAATAAGAAGAAGAAGAATAATAAGAAGAAGAAGAATTAGAATAAGAATAATAAGAATAATAAGCATAATAGCAATGGATAAATGTGAAAGCCTATCTGTTTCCTCCTTCCCTGTCACTCACACCCTGAAACATGACCGATGCAGTATCCACAGCATTACTGTATCTAATATTTCTCAGCCTTTTGCACGCTGTGATGCAAAGCTTTTCTGCAGTTGTCAGGTCCAAAGGCTCCTGCTGCACGTTAAGTTCCACTTGGGTTGCCTCTGAACGTGCTTGCATGTGCCTGGTCCATTAGTTAGCCCACAGATGGCCTGAAATAGCCATCTAATGCAGTATTATTTAGCCAGACCTGCCGCTGGGAGCAACAACAGGCCTGTTCGCTCTCAGCATGTGACCCGTAAGAGTAGGCCTATATGCATATTTTGGGCAACGAGACACCAACAAAAGGGAGTAATTACAATGTTTAAATGTATATTTAGAAACATCATAGAAAAGTCACCATAGGAATAATCATATGATATCTAAAAACATACCATGAAGTGCAATAAGGTCACCATAAACTCACTATTAAGGGCCACAGAGGTGCTCCAGGCTGCTGTGAGCACCTTAGGGAGAACCGATACATCAGGGGAATTTAGTCACTATAAAGTCATGATTAAATACCACAGATGCCTGTCTAAGTCCCGAAAGGAATATTAGAGGGATAGCCTTGCCGTCCGTACTGTTATTGAGCACCAGAGCAATACATAATGTAAAACCTGAGAATATTTATTTTAGGAATATTACCATAGGAAATTAAAAATAATAATGAGAGGAAGAAAAAGAAGACACAGACGCTATAAATTCAGTGCAAAACACAATCAAAGGTAGTAAGCTTTCACTGCGGGCACTAAATTTGCATTGCTAATTTACACTGAGGTAATGTTAACTTTATGTGACCTACTGTAACAGCACATTGCAGCCATTCATCGTTATTTTACAAATCATTTGCCGGCGCGCACGCCTCAATTTGCCACTCGCGTTCAGCACCATCAGGGGACGTCTGCAGCTCCCTGGGAACGACTGCAGAGCACATAATAGCTTCATGTTCCATTTTCCGTTCAAATTGTCATCGTGTCTGCGTGGCAAATGAATTTTCAGGTCGCTGGAACTCTGAGAGCAGCGAGCACGTGGGCCCTCAGGGGGACACCTATGCAGATGTTTTCATATTCATTTTGGCTTCTGGTGAGCTTTCCTGACAAAACACAAACAAATAAACATCCTGTAAGACAGGAGGCACAACAGCCTGCTGGGGAGGGATGACGCTCAGATACAGGGAGAGGGAGAGGGAGAGGGGGAGACAGAAAGGGATTTTTTTTAACTCTCTTTTTTTTGTTGTTCCTGTCGTTCATTTGCATTCTGACTCAAAATGAGAATGTGGCCAGGGAGTGGATCTATGGCCAAAACCGATCTGGTTACATTTATCGATCCTCTGTTTACCCGTGGCTGACAAAATAGACAGGATTCATAGATATTTTATGATGCAGCCACATAAGTTGTTATTAATGCCCAGATACAGTGACACGTGCAAGTGAACCACCAGAAGAAAAACACAATAGGCTCATACAGTGGCAGGGTGTAAATCAGACAATGCATGGTCAATGCATATGTCATTTATTAAAAAGAATAAATGCATCCACATCAATATCTGTAAAGTGTCTGTGATCCATTCTGCAAATATGATGATATATGTTTTTGAAAAAGTATAATTTTGAATGATTAATCGTGTAATATTGTTGTTAATTAATGTTTTTATGGAAGATGTTTTGTGAAAAATATGATTATCTTTAAACCGTATTGGTCTGATGGCAAAAATTCTTACAAAATTACAAAATGTTACTGTGCTAGATTGAAATGCTTAGATTGCTAATCCCTATAATGTGATTATAGTGCTAATTAAATCATATATATGACCTTGTCATATTGTCAATAGATGACTTTGCCTGATTCTGATTGGCTGACCAGCATGTGCTTGATGTATCTTTGTAACCCTGCCAGTTGTCACTTATTTTTCTAAATGGCAGATATGTAAACCTTCCAAAATGATAACTTGAGAGACGAGCAGTAAATCACGTTAACGTAGACTCTGTTCATCATTCAGGCTTCCTTCATGTAATTAGCTGCTATGCGTTGGCGCCCGCACTGCGCCTGCTGCTGTTGTGCTCCAGATGTGGGACCTTACTGTGTCTCCATTTCCTTTAGGGGAGCAGGCAGAGGAGAGCCGAGCCGGAGAGGCCACAGGGGGACCGGGGCCTGCCGGGTCCCTCTGTCCACTCCCCAAGGGAGACATCGGCAGGGTCCCTGTCTGGAGCACTGTGGAGACATTAGCCAAATGCTATTACCCCGAGCTCGCTCACCTGCGAGACAGCAATGGCCTTCTAGACTATCCTTTTCCAAAGGGGGCTTGCCCAGGTGAGTCACCCTCTTCCCCCACCAACCACCTACACCACCTCACCCATCTGTGTCGTTTTAAGTGCATCCCTCTTTTGTGCGATTTGAATATTTAATTGTTTTTCTGTTTGTTTATGAAAAGGCAAAAGTTTTAATCTTGTTTTGCACTGATTTATTGACTGACGATATCTTTTCTTGAATTGCTTTTGGGAGTGATGCAGCATTTCTCAGCTTTCTAAATGTTTCTTTCACTCCACCCTGGACGTTCTGTACAGACTGTGCTGTTTAAATCTGGCAGGGGAATATTAGTTGTAATTACGTCTATCTTCCTCAGCTTCTTGGCAGCTTCTGGGCCTTTTCTTAGACTCCCCGAACAACTCCGGCTTTTCCAGAGTTAAGACAAAATCATTTTTTTATCTAACCAAGGATTGGAAAGTCAAATTGTGTTTATAACATGAGCGTAGTCAAACTAAACCTGGAGGGAAATAAGTTTATATTCCAAAAGCACAGATCGTTCCAGTTTAGAAATAACCTCATTGCTAATGCTAACATGGACTATTTAAAGAACGACATTCATTTGATGCTTAAGGATCATCAAAGTCTAATGAATCCTGCTTTTTGCCTTTTTTTCCCAGCAGCCCTCTCACCTTTCTCTGTGACCCGTCGTATCGGCCACCCTTACCAGAATCGGACGCCGCCCAAGAGGAAAAAGCCCCGCACCTCCTTCAGCCGAGTGCAGATCTGCGAGCTGGAGAAACGTTTTCATCGGCAGAAGTACCTGGCGTCGGCTGAGCGCGCCACCTTGGCGAAGGCCCTGAAGATGACAGACGCACAAGTCAAGACCTGGTTTCAGAACAGACGGACAAAATGGCGGTAAGATTCCAGCGGGGTGTGAATCCGGCGCGGTTCAATCTCCTTTACTGCTGTGACAGTAGAGAATAGTGAAGCGAAAGCACCATAGTTCGCTCTTCTATGTGCCATGTTTTGCTCATATCTTCTCCCTTGTGATCGACTTAAGCAAAACAAAAAGGCCGTGGTGGATTTTCCAGAAGCCGTTTTTTCTTTATGAAGGCAGGAAGTTTACTCTGAAGATCCGCTCCTTCCTCCCAATTTTGTTTCGTGCCATAAATCGACAACACTGACTGTGTCTTTGTTTCGCTCTTGGGTCCAAAATGCTTACCGGGTGTTTTACTTTTTAACACAAGTAAAATGGCCCGCAGCTGAAGCATTCGAGGCATCGTACAACACAACACCTATTTTGCTTAGCTGTGCTGCCAGTCGAGGCCAGTTCACTTGACCAAGCACAATTTCTCCTGAGCCTCCTGAAAGGCCTTTTAGAAACCTGCTGTCCAAAGCAATACTGAAACACTCACAGGAGGAATTGACTGTCCATAGACACACACACACACACACACACACACACACACACACACACACACACACACACACACACACACACACACACACGCATACTCCTTCACTTCATTCTAACTGTTGTTTATAGCCATTTGGAAGTAAATGAGTAGGAAATCAAATTACGAAGCCCTGCCCTTAGTTAAAGGGACAGGACACATAATTCATGAGCAAATTACAAACAGCTAAATTACCTTTTAGGGTTTTAATGTTTAAATGATCCTAAAGCTTTTAAGAATGAGTTTGGAATTGAATACCCATAGAAAACACTTAAAAGTTATACTTTCTTAACATTTATGATTTATTTTATTGGCATCTTTATCTGAACAGACACATAATATATACATTATGTTTGATGACACCTTTGAAAAAGTAGAAACAGAGGATTTATTGGAAAAATCCACATCCTATAGCAGTGAGCCGAGACATAATTGGCAATAAAAGATGTTGTAAAAAAAAAAAACACCAATCTAAATCCAAGACTAAACGGCATGTCGCAAGTAACAAGGGAAATGGCTTAACTCGTTTTTCTGATTTCCTAGTTTCGCTGAGATTCATGCCATTTCCCTGCAGTGTGCACCTGGATGAGCAGGAGGGATGTCTTTGCGTGACGACTCGGCTAGTAACAAGACGATGATCAAATCAACAGTCAGGGAATCAGATTATGATAATGCTGTTAACAATAATGTGTGGCTAATGGATGGAGGTTGCTGAGCATGAAAGAGTTGTTTCAGAGGTGTGTTTCCTCCTGTGATTTCTACCTGTTATTTTTGTATCGTGTAGTTTATGTTGGCAGCGAACGCTTGTTTGTCGTGGTTTGCATTAAACGTACTAGTATTATTACGTAATCTTCGTTTTTTATAAAGGCAGAGAACATTTCTCGGCACACACAGATGAGAAAATGTCCTTATATGCATGCAAACCATACTTTATGTCAGGAGAATCAATTTAAATATGAAATAAACAGGAGAAGAAAACAATTATTAGCCAAAGCAACATCACAATGGAATATAGGCGTACCCAAATCCTTCACACTCAAAGTATGCCAGTCACGATGCGCTCACCTGGTGTGCGTGCTACTCTCTGGATACTTTCCAACGTAAACACCTCGACTTTTCTATTTAAAGAATGGATCATTTTAAACTAAATGTTTCCGTGTGTGTTTCAGGAAAAAACACACATCAGTGCAGTGTTTTAAACATGGAAAATATCAGTATCTGCCTACCTGCTGACACAATGTACAGGATGCATGTAACCGTTGCTGTTCTGCAAAGAAAAGGAACAGATGTAACGTTTCACCTCGAGGCAGGAAGTGTACTGTACCTCCTCCTCCCCCTCCGTTAGTCACGTCCCCTCACCAGCACCTGTCACTCATCCTGATCAGCTGCCGCGTAGCCTGAAGCTGAAGTAACTGGCACAGGTGTTGAATGAATGTAGAGTAAAAGCAAACCCATTTGCAAATGACCAGGTTTCACTTCCAAACACGTACAACTGTGCTGCTTTCTTTTCTTGATTTCTCTATCGCTCTGACTTGCCTGGCTTGAACTGTGGCACTGATAGAGCCACGAACAGCTGCCAAACAAAACAAGCCTCTTAAATATAATAATTATTACTGAAAATCCACTTTCAGGATGGTATTCTCTTTTATCTCTTTATACTTTTAATTTTCAACAAGTTGCAACTTTTTCAATAGTGTTATTATTTTGCTGGCATTCATTTATTTGGCACATTTAAGAGGAGGGTCAACAAAGGGGGGGGGGGGGGGCATTTAGGAGGTTAAATTATCTGGTAATCAGGTAAGGCAAGAAAAAAGGAACAAATTAAAGGAATATTGGGCACATCCTGTGGAGTCCATTATAAATCTTGTGTACATGCTTCATAAAAATAAAGATTACATATGTCTTATATCTTCCTCTGTTCCCCTTTTTGTCTCCCCCCCATCCACCCAGGAGACAGACTGCAGAGGAGAGAGAGGCTGAAAGGCAGCAAGCCAACCGACTGATGCTGCAGCTTCAGCAGGAAGCTTTCCAGAAGACGTTGAGCCAGCCTCTGCAGCCGGATCCTCTCTGCCTGCACAACTCCTCCCTGTACGCCCTGCAGAACCTGCAGCCCTGGGCAGACGACAATAAGGTGACCTCCGTCACCTCAGTGGCATCTGTAGTGTGAACGTGCGTGTGGGTGTGTGACCGTGTATGTAAAAAGAGAGGGAGGGAGAGACAGAGGGAGAGGGAGAGGGAGAGGGAGGGACAAAGCTGAGAATGAAACGTCTTTATCAAAGTGTCATCGGTGTGAATGGACAGAAGGAAAGAATCTCTTCAGTCTATTTGTCTGACGTTCAAAAACGCGGCACCGTTATGGGATTGTCATAGACACGGCAGAATGATGCTTGCTTTGGAAAAAAACAAACAATTAAATGGACATTGTACCTCCTCACTCATTGATCGTTATACCAGCAACATTGTGGGGGAGCGTGTGTAGAGAGAGAGAGACAGCTATCTGTTACTGCCAAGACCTACAAAACACTGTGCAGACTTCAGAGCACAGGAGCCGCACTGACGTTGCTGTTTGTCAAAATTGAACCACTGTAATCTGAAATATCTAAAGTATGTTGAGTCATTTTCCTGCCTTACACCAAGTTTCCGCTTTCCCTTCAGCTGACGGTCTAAAAGAGAGGAGGGCACTTTATCCGTAAGTGCCAGGAAACAAATGGACACCTCTGTACATGCCCAACTATCAAGACTGTCCCCCCCTTTTGCCTCTGGATCCCTCACGAGGCGGAGACTCTCTGCCAATAATGGCAACAAAAGACTTCCTGTTTTTTCGCTTTTGACTTTGTACAATGTAGTAAATGCATGTTTCAACCCTTTTCTGTGTGCACTCGGAAGTACCATTGAAGTCAGCTGCCGTCGAGGCGGACTGCTCAAGTGGTAGTGGATTGGTGGAACTCCTGACGACGAATTCCTCCCTATGTTCAATTTAAAGGTGTTTTATATTAAATGATATTGTGACTTTTTGAAAAAGATAACAAACCTCTCTGTTTTCCTTCCCTCTCTTCGTCTCTCGCCGGGTTCTCTCGCTCACTGTTTGTTGTTTGTCACCATTATGAAAACCATGCAATAGTACTTTATGATTTTCGCGAGCTAGTTAGCCTCACGGGATTCAGCTATGATTACACATAAAAGTTTCAAACCACCCCAAGGTAAGATACCGTCGGATTGTATCAGAAGGACAGCGCAATACCTTTTTTTTATCCATAAAAACTGATGACTACAGCTCCCAGGTGTGAATGTGAAGGAGGGCGTTGCCGAAAAAAACAACAAGCGTGCTCAGCAAAACCCTCCCTGGATAAATAAAGGATCGAAAAACTGATGCCAGCTCAAATTAGAATGAGAGTACAGGAGAAAGTACAGGTTGTGCAGCTTTCAAGGGAACATTTTTAAATGCAGCCGTGTGTTTTTTTTATTCATGATTTTGTTTTATCGCAGTGATTTTAGCAAAGAATGTTTAGGTTATGTGTTTAAGGTTGTCCCCCGTCTTTCTACTCTTCCTGTCGGAGTTTGCACACCGTCAGCACAGGACTCAGGGCTGAATTTCTTTCCACCAGGAGCTCCTCTGTTTGTTTTTCTATCAGCGCTGCATTATGTTACACTGTGTTTCCACTGGATCAGCTGACACCTCCAGGAGGAACGGAAATCTCCACCGTCAAACAAGCCCTCAAATACCTGTCACATCGTAAACCGTATCTTCATAGCTATATATATATATATTTTTTTTTTTTTCTTTAACACAGGTTGATGTTTTATGTTTTTTTAAAGATTATTTTTGGGCAGTTTTCAAGCCTTTATTATATAGGACGGACAGGAAATGGGGTGAGAGAGAGAGGGGGAGACATGCAGCAAAGGGCCGCAGGTCGCAGTCGAACCCGCGGCCACTGCCTCGAGGACCTTCAGCCCCTTTACACGGGGCGACTGCTCTACCCACTGTTCCACTGGCCGCCCCACGTTGATGTTTTTTAGTTGGGACAGGAGTTTTGTTTGATTTGTTCTACGCATGTGCGACGATGGTTGAGGTTTGGCATTGGCCTTAGCATCAGGATCGCCCACTGGACCTTTCAGGTATGGATTGGTTGGGTTAGTGTTTGGACATCGGTAAAACAAGTTTTTATATGTATTAAGATAAACTATGTGTAGGCTCACACACACAACACAACACTAAATGACACCGGCCTTATCTTTATAAAAGCCCACCCTTTTTTTGGATGTGAACTCCCACATCATTTTTGGCGTTGGCTTCCATTGTTGTCTAGGTGAATGTCAACTACGTAGACACCAGACAGCCGTAAACATTTGTTATCACCTCATCCATCCATCATGAAAAATGCTTATCAGCCGGGTCATAACAAAAACGACCTATCTGGAAGCTCAGTAAACACATCATTCAGGTTCCCTGCTCGTAAATGAGCCTTCACCAGCATGAACGTCACCTAGCTGTCGCCCGCCTCCTCTCCTCAACCGCCAATCGCTGGATGTCATTGGAGTGTGAGCGTAACGTCCGCCTCTTGTCACACGCTGACAAACACCTTCATGACATGCTTAAGTTTGCAAACTCCAGGTAAAATATCTTTGTTGGAATATCAACAGCATCTGGCAGCTCCAAGTTGTTACTCAGAGCGGGTTGATGATGTGGTTCGAAACAGCTGTCTGCAACTGCAGCCACCCCCAACAACCCTTGCGCTTTCTCTCAAACACAGCGCCAATGTTTAGTCAGTTTTCAGGGCGTCTTGCCTGGTTGGGAACCTGTCAATAGCAGGCAGTTCTCCAGGTGACGCCTCCTCAACCCCCATTTCCTCTGCGCCCTGGTGCTTTCATCTCTCTGTCTCGGATGCCTTGAAGACGTGACTTGGCCCATTTTGGAAAAATTCCTTCCTTTACTGTTTTCAAAACCGTGCATTGTGTTTTACTACAGGTGCTTAAAGCTTTTTTTTCCTCCTCTCTTGTCATGGCTCTACCGTTTTCTTTTTTCTCACTCCCTCTCCCTCTCTCTCTCTCTCTATTGCCGCCAAAGAGTCCTGTCCTTATCCAATAAAATGTCACCACACAAGATGAACAAGAGAGGCTCAGGGTATATCAGACTTCCTATCAAGCACTCTGTTTTGAACAGGGCCACCGGAAAATAAAACAACAACTTTTCACCACCACATAGGCTGTGTTGTGCTCTGTGTCACGCTCTGTCTGCTCCCGTCACTTGTTTCCATTCTTAAAGAAACGCAGTCAACATTTAAGTCATTATCATGCAGCTGTTGTGGCTTCACATGCTGGCAGACATCCAGCAAATGTCATATTATATATTAAATAAACATATTGTTACATTATACGGTTTATTCAGACGGTATAATACTAATACTCAGCTGACAGGTAACAACACAAGTGTGTGATTATTTGTCATTTGCTGCATTTTTACAGATTACCAAACACAAATATTACATTAACTTTAAACAATAACCATTACCATTACTGAGACGGGAAAAGTTGTTTATATATAATAAGCGAGTCAAACCAGAAGAAAAGGACCGTGCTCGTGTATACCTGGAACCCATAACCCTACACTCTAAAACATGGCAGCCTTGTTTAGTTGTGTCCACTTTCTATCTCTCTTTAACACAAAGAGCTCTGACAACTTTTGGATTTTGAACGCAACTTTACAAGTTTTAGAAAGTAAAACCTACAGTTATTCATTGAGTTGACTCTTTGAGAAGTTTGACTGATTTGCATGTGTTGATTGAACTTGGGTTTGTAAGTCATCAGACGGGTATCAGTATACGTCCTAACCAGGGCTGTAGCACCAAATTCTGGGCCCTATACATAAGCAGCCTATGTGCAGTCTCAGTCTCTGTGAGTTTAGTCGCTCAACCAATGTATTTAGCCAATTTGTAATTTATGTTATGGCACTCATTTCTTGGAAAACACTAATTAAAAAAAGACCCAGGGCACCCCCGCACCCACCCCCACTCACCCTTGGGCCCTGGGTAGTCTGTCCATGTCCCCCGTGATCATAACAGTTCTAGTGACACACTAGTTTGTGAGTTAATTCGAAGCAAAGAGAAAAGGCAGGACTGTTGGAATAAGGATTAGTTGCAGTTTACTGATGAGTCTGCATGTTCACTTCACTGTCGCACGATGGTTAAAATGTTCAGTGTTATCTCTTGCTCATCCACACATGACTAATACCAGCCCAGCGTGCTATTGAAATTCTTTTTTTTATCTACTTGATAGGAACTAATATCAGTCCACAGTCCTAGCAACCATTTTCAGGCCATGCCAGCTGCTGTAGCCACTAGGTTTTTGGGGGAAAGCAATGGCCGCCGTCAGACTGCCAAACTCTATTAGATCCCTGCTAATGTGTTGACATGTGAGGCTTTGTTGACGAAAGGCTTCTATGGGTGTTGACTTTAAAATGCTGCCACGGCCTGTTAGTTTGAGTGGAAATAACGATCGAAAAATTACAAAGGAAATTCTGCCGCAGAGGAACAAGAATCATGTCGTTCTGATCTATAACCCTACAATAATGAGCCTCCATTATGATGTGTCACCATCTGTACAGTTTCCCTCTGGTGTTCGGTCAAGTATGAAGTGCTCTTGCAATACTGTACATAAGCGGGTTTTTATATGTGGGTGAAACCAGAGTTGTGGGCACCTTGAAGTGGGAACAAATGAAAATCAAAAACTAGATGTGAAAAATGAAATACATTTCATGTCAGCCTGTTTGCACACCTGGGCTTTATAAGCGCTTGCATGTGGTGTGTCCTTCAGAGATCTCCACGTCACCCGTCCCAGGGTCAGTCCCCCGTGCACATGCCTATGGTATATGTAACTGTCCCAGTACGATAGAGACTATGGGCCATTTCACAACTGATTTCCCCAGAGCCATTTGTTCATTGGTTAAACAAACATTAGTAAGACACCATAATGCTCTGGTGATAAATGCAATGGTCCCATATTATTCCGTTTTGTAATTTTATTGAAATGTATTATTGCTCAGGTGTCTTGTGGCTTCCCTTTAATTCAAATGAGGTAAACTTCCTGAGTGGAGACATGTAGCTAGACAAAGTCTTTTTTTGTTTTTGAATCAAACTGAATGTAAAAAGAACAGTGTCTCATGCCATAACTTGAAAACCATCCTCTCCTTTAGTTAATAATCTACAAACACCTTAAGTATTTAAGTAGAAAACCAATTACTAGCATAGGGAACATTTAACAGAATAATAATAATATAGGTTTGTACTGTGACTCATCATATTCTAGATATAGGCTATGGTTCGATATGATGATTATTAAATAACTGTTGGCTGCTGAAGCGGGAAAATCCTGGAGCATCGAGTCACTTCCAGCTGAGTCGAGTGAAGAATGAAGAACTCTTTCTGCAGTCTGACAGCGTGACAGAGACTTCAGAGCTGACTCAACGTGCTGACATGACAGGCTTTCATGCTCCTCTCTCTCTTTCAGTCACACACACGTGTGTACGCACACACACATGAACTCACTCACAAATACATGCATTAACAGTCACACGTATGCAAGAGTACATGTAGGCATGTGCGTGCAAACACATAGCAAAAAGCACACATAGACACGTTAAACTTGACCCGTGATAGTAAATATTTCTAGTGTAATTGGACACAGGAGCACACTGAACATTTTGATAAACACTAAAATGTATGTGCGTACTTTTGAAACAGGCTCTGTGGTGATAGAAAATAACTTTACTGGTATTTCACTTGTTTATAAAGCTTTAAAATGACCTTTCTCCTCCATATGTCAGCCACATTCTTTCATTTTGTGTTGCAGTCAGATCACTACGGTCCTGTTTTGCTTTTTAAATGTTCCTTATGTGTTACATAAAAAGAACCACTGAGAGTGCCTTTGGTTTTTATGCCCCTAAAGTGTGAAACTCACCTGTTCTGGATATAAGAATAGCAATATCTCTGTATTTTCAAAAGGGAAATTAAAGATCTATAATCTGGCATTATTTGGATTATTTAATTATTTCTGATTCTGCTTCTGAAATTTGAAGTAGCCTTAGTTTTAACATTTTAATAATTGTTTTTTACATTTTTTTTTAAGCCTGATGTTCATTTTATTTGATTCTCTTGGCTTTTATTTACTAATTTTGCATTCCATTGTCTTATTGTTGTATTTTTTCAATCTTGCATAATTTTATTTATTGCTACTGCTGTTTCAATTTGGTACTAGTTCATCTCCTGGGCACTGCCAAGGTGCTGTTGAGCAAGGCACCGAACCCCCAACTGCTCGCGGTGCCGGTCACTGGCAGCCCCCTCGCTCTAACATCTCTCCATTAATTGCATGTATATAGGTCCTGTTTGTGCATGTGTGTGTATTTCGGGCCTGTGTGTGTGTGTGTGTGTGTGTGAGTGTGTGTGTAAAATGAAAATGAATAATAGAGTGAAAATTTAATTTCCCAATTGCGGGACAAATAAAGGAATTCTTCTTCTTCTTCTACATGAAGTTGAGTTGAGTAAATGTAAAAAGCCTATTAAGTAAGACAACGTATTTTTCCCCTTCAGCAATCTCTGCTAAAGTGCAGAGTCAATGTGTTGAGTAAGACTGTGGACAACAACATCATATCTGCCATGAGAACAGATCTGCGGACGTGTCCTGGCAGTCTGGGACACATTAGAGCCTTCTCAAGCTTTCAGGCATGCATGAAGACAACTCATTCCTTTTGGGTAATACAGATGCGGATCAGTGACTCCACGCCCGCTCAGTACGGGCAGGCTACTGACACACTCTGACGCACTCATTAAGGTTAGAAAAACATTTCACAATTAAGCAACCCAGCTGCTGTTTCACAATTAGATCTTAGACTTTTTAGATGCCTGTACGTGTGCACGATGTTTCCTTCTGCAGAAACAGAAATGAAGTAAAATCAGTAGTCAGGGAGTCGAGGTGAAAGGCTAATCCTTCCAAAAAAGTCCTCTGCGAGTCAGTACTGAACTGGGAGGTCAGCAGCCTGCAGCACACAGCGGGTAAGAAGACTGTCCAACCACTAACTGGACTTGATTTCTCACCAGCTCTGGGGCTACTGCTATGATATTTAGAGCAAGACGAGGAATCCAGAGTGTAAAAAACAGTTGTTTTTGGCTTTTTCCTTAAAATAAAACCATTGGTAAAAAGCATTTAAAGTTAATTCCTATCCTCTGTAATATCCGTGACTTCAACGGCTCTCTGTTTTATTATCAATATTTGTAACAACCACAGGAGACTCGTCGGAGCCTGCAACTGCCACCTGGGCTGCACTTTTAATATTACTGACCAAAGGCCTCTTTTATTTAGTCCAAACAGCACATTAAGTTATAGACATCAGGGAGGATATCCCAATCTTAATATAAAAGCTGAAAAAGATTGTTTCAGGAAGCCGTTAGGAAATAGGAAGATACAAAGTACTGTATGAAGACCTTTGGAGATATTAAGAGAAATCTAATACCCAATGTTATACTATATAATGAATTAGGTAGACATTATTTGCCTTCTCTGCTGCCATCTTGTTGTCCGTCATGATGAAACTTGCACATTTTTATGTCAATATATATTTCATCTATATATCTAAATAAAAAGAATACTTTAATATCATCTAATGAAAGAGTATGCATACAATAAAACATGTTTATTTATGATTATTATACCCATTATTTTTGTTTGTAGTAGGCTATTTCCTTATTGTAGGATGACCCGGTTTGTGTTAGGACAGCTCCATCTAGTGTTCACCAATCAGAAGACAGAGCTGAATTTGTCCCGCCCACTCTTTAATTCTATTGGCTCAGATCTTTTTAGCGGTCAGGCGCGTTCTGCTCCCTCATTGGCTTAGTAACGTGTCCGTCACAACCGTTTACGGAAGTGTAACCACCCACTACAAAGATGGAGGACGATATCTCAGATTTGAGCAGACCACAAATGTACTTGTTTGGTGAGCTCGTTTATTCTGACAAAGCCGAAACTAACTCGGTCGCACATTCAGCTTTACCGCCATGTTATCACGCACAAATAGCCATTTAACATTTTTAGCTGAAGTAACGGAGCTACATTGCTTCCTGGACACACTCGCGCCAATTCAGCTCTTTTGTTAGCTGGCCGAGGAGCAAGGCACTGAGACACAGCAGAGAGTAAACCCCCGCAGCTCACACTGGTGTATGCGTGCGTGTATGTTGTTCAAGAAAAGTACAAATTCAAGGTTAGTCACACGTTTGCATGTGTCGTTTCCTCCAGGTTGCACCCTGAAATCGGACAAACGGGAGTTCAAAGTTGACGTAGACGACGATGATACGGAGCAACAGCTGTCACTCAAAGCAGTAAGGACGGCGCTTTGTTGCATTTGTCGCAGACTCACAAACCGTAGTGTAGTCATCCCTGATTGTGTTGATCACTGTCTGTCCGTCCATCTGTCCATTCCAGTCTGCGTTACAGGGGTTAAATGTAAAAACATCTGTGTTGTAATGGAAATAACATGTATGTTGACATGTTTGGTGTATGTCTGCTGCTGTGCTTTCTGGTTGTAGGTAAACAAACTGAGCTGCTAGTCTTGCAGCTTTCTGTCCTAGTTTTTTACTAGACAGTTGTGTTTATTTGCACAACAGTTTATAAAGGTATATAATGCATACAAGAGAAAATAAAGACATAACTGCAGGAGAGAAAGTGACCACGAGAGGCTTATTCTAAGTCCTCTATTATTCAAACACATTAAACAGTTCAGGCTGTACTTGATTCAAGAAATTCTTAGTCTATAAACACTCTTGTGATTTTGCTTATTAATTGAATAGTTTATTTAATCAACGTAGATGTAAAACTGAGTTTCTCCACACAGAATCATGCAAAAGCACCACTTTAAATCTTGTGTTTACCAGAGATGTACGCATACGTTTCTTGGAAATAAATCATTCAACATAAAAAAAAAGCATTAAAATGATTAAGTGATTAAATAAATCCAACACCAAAGCAAACAATGAGTTGACTAAGACAGGGCAGATATAAAAACTAGCTTATTAATCATAAAATAAGGAAGGGGCAGAGAAAAAGCAACAAACCCACCATGGTTAGATGTATGAAACCAACAGGAGCATCTTGTCATAAGGTTCAAGATGAAATGAGACATTTCTTTAACTGACAAGAAGATAAAGATTTAGTTGTCATATTTATTGAATTTCTTAATTATGGACCTCTTAATTCAGTGTCTTAAAGTCTGGAAAAGCTTTTACAAAACTCTGATAGAAGAGTTTAATATTTTTGGACACATACAGAGTTCATGTGTTTTCATCGTAGTTAAAGATTTGGTGGTTCCTCAGATTTAATGACCTTTTTCAATCTCTTTTCCCTCTTCTGTTAAAAACGGCAAAGACCAGAATGATTTATTGAGGTCATGACATGGACTGCATAGTTATTATGGCTCCTGTTAATAATGCTATTTTATTTAGTAATGTTGTTTTTTTCTATCAATCAGTAATTGTTTTGACTATCAAATGTAAACAAAAAAATGATCACTAGTCACAAATGATCACATACCGAATGAATGTTTTAAAGCAATTCTTACCTTTCTGGCACTTTAACAATCTTCTTTTGTAATCTTCTGATAAGTGTGTGTAATAAGTGTATGGCACTAAAATGTCAAAGAAATCCACCAAGTGTTGAAACTCATCAATATTCAATTATTTTTTGTTTTGATAAAATTCTTACAAATCATTATAAGGTCCAAATAAAATGACTTGCAGAGCTTCCTGCCTGTCATCTATCACTCTGCTCATGCTGCGTTTAAGTGTCATGGGAAGTCTGAAGTTTTGGACCTCCAACTAGGCAAAGTGCACTGGAATGCCTGTCCGAGTGAACCTCCTACTAGTGAATTTGGGGTCGACCTCCCCCGAATTCTCCAGTAGGAGGTACTGCTTTGACAGGCATTCCAGTGCAATTTGGAGGTCCGAAACTTCGGACTTCCCATGACACTTGAACGCAGCACGTTTCAGTGAAGGAGGGAGCTTGAGAGGACCATTGTGTCTCAGTTGAGCTAGAACTGTGGTATTCCCCTGGCTTTACCAGTTATTTCAGAAATGTAGACTTTTTATTCAGGCCATAATCTCCCTAGAAAATATTATTATAAAGAAAGAAGAAGCAAATAAGGTTTGTAAGTTGAAACTTACACTCTTCATGGTGCATCAAGTTAAAGGGTTTCAGGAGCAATGTTGGCCTGACGGTGCAAAGATACGGAGATGGTGTTTGAGTCAGCTGTGCTGCTTTTCCAGGTGTGTCTCGGAGCTGAGGCCGAGGATAAGTTCCATATGGTGGAAGTCGAAGGCCTCACGTACGATGGAAAAACAACCAAAGTGCCACTGGTTGTCTTGAAACCGTCCGTCATGCCCTCTGTGAGTAAACACCATCGCTGACAGCATTTTGTGAAGTATTCAAGGGGGTACTTAATAGTATGCAAGCAAAGAAAAGGGAAACCTATTGTGCAGTATGTGTCATATATATACGTTTGTAGTAAAAAAAAAAAAAAGCTTTAGCCTCTAATAAAAGACAAAAATGAAAAGGGAAAACTCTTTCATACTCTGGAGCAAACAGAAAGCAAAAGTTATGAACGTCATGCAAATGAATTATGTAACTGTTATCTTTTTCTTGTCCAGATGAGTTTAGGTGGATTTGAGATCACACCTCCAGTTACCTTCCGTCTCCAGTCCGGCTCTGGACCAGTTCACATCAGCGGGCAGCATTTTGTTAGTGAGTATTAGAGCAACAGCTGCTTTTTCTTCTCTTATAATCACAAACAAACGAGATACAACGTATGACTCAGGTTACAGTTCACCACATCGTTAAAATGTCCTTACCTACTCCATACTACGTACAGCATCATTTTATAAACCCATAAAAATAAAGTTCCCTTTATATTCCTTCAAACCTCCAACTTGGGGTTCCTCCAAGACTGTTGACTGCTCACAAATCAGTAACAGGAAAACACGTTATTTAAGTAAAAAAAACTCTTTTTACTAACCACAGATGGTGATTTTACATAAATTATGTATTTCTAATTGTTAGAATTTAGCATTTTACTGCTTTATTGATGAAAAATGTCACTCTATAATCTTTAAAAGTCCATACATACAATAAAAGTCATTGTTGTGCAGTGCCAGTAACCAGTGTTTGCTCTGTAGGCGTGAAGGATTCAGATGATGAAGAAGAGGAGAACAACTCGTCACCAGTGAAGCGGCCTGCAAGCCTGATGTCGGGGAAGAAGCCTGCATTGGTAGCTACCTCAGTGTGTTCATTTTGCTACAGAGTTGCCTGCTGAAGAACGTTTTCACTTTATTCACATCATGACGTATAACTTTTATTCAAGGTTTAGATGATAGCGAGATTAAAAAGGTTTATAAAAGCCTTTTCTGTAGCAATGGTGCTTGTTTGCTTGCTGCACACCTACTAAACTCAGCGTCGTCATGACAGCTCGGGCCTCTGCAAAACTCTAATAATATCTCTGACAAAATCACAATTTATTTTCCCTGTAGAAAAAACTAAAAATGGATTCTGACGATGATGAAGAGGACAGCGACGAGGACGATGAGTATGTTTTCTTTTATGTTGATTATTTTTCACAGTGATTGCATAAACAACACATATACTTCAAATATAATTTTATTTTATATTCAAATGATATAAGGAATTATTTTATTCACCAATTATTTTTTTTCTCTCATGTGCTTTTACCGAAGTTCAGGTTTTTTTTCTTCCTCCTTTTTCTAGTGATGAGGAAGAAGATGACAGTGACGAAAATGATGTGAGGCCTCAGAAGAATGTTGGGAAAGAGCTCAAAAAAGTAAGCTTTGGTTCCTTTTACACATAATATTACATTTGTAGTGTCCTTGGGCAAGACACTGAACCCCAAATTGCTCCCTGTGCTGCGTGTGGGTGTGTGAATGTGGTTTGATTAATATGATCGGTTAGATTAGATGCTGGGCAAGTAGCCTCTGCCATCAGTATACATGTCTGTGTGAATGGGTTAATGTGACAAGTGTTGTAAAAAGCCCCTTGAGTGGTCAGAAGACAAGAAAAGTGCTAATAAGTGAAGTCCATTTACCACAGGGTTTCAAACTTTGGCTCACTTCCCCAGGAGGCACACAGTAGCGATGCACAGATTGAAGTTAAGTCTGCAGGTGCCGCGGTTAATCCGCTCATTGGTTGGGGTTCATAAAAAAGTTATATTTATTTATTTATTTTAAAACAAGAACAGCGCTTTTTAACATTTACATGTAAATATGCAACATTATATCCATTAGATCATTTCCAATAGCATTCTGATTGACAGTGGATCAGTTGCAGGTGATATAATACGTTATTATGGAAAATATTAATTACATTCTGTAAATGCAGCAGAGAGCAGAGCTGCTGTCCACCGCTGCAGCAAGCAGCTGATAACCTTTCATCAGGCACATTTGTCGGTGTCCCCGTTAAGAGACGGTGTGTGTGCGCATTTACCCGCAACAGCAGCTTCATTGATTATTTCAGGACATTAGTGTTCAGTTCCTCTTCCTCTGTGGAGTTGTTAACTGCTGTTTTTGGATGTCACCAAACATTTATTTGCATAGTAGAGTAAAGAGTTTGGAGTTTCCCGTCCCCTGTTGTCCACCAGGTGTCAGGGTAGCCAAGGGCTAACCCACCGTTTTTTTTCTGTGCAAGAGGAATTTCTCCGTGTTGCTGCCGTCTGCCCGCTCCCCTTTTGTTTCTACCACATCATGTAAACTCCCACAGTCTGTATCCTATGGTAGCATTTCATTCCAGCAAGCCCTTCCCATTCTTGCACTCACTGACCGTCCACCTTTTTGTATGAGACAAAACATGGAACTTTTTCATCCTGTTCCCTCATGTACCCACCTGTTTTCCATGAGTAAAACACAGGGTCTGTGTGGCGTAATGATCGGATTTCTCCTCTGTAATCTACGTGAATTCTCACCGTCTCACCAACAAGACGGCACTATGTTATCCTACACACACACGCATGCACGCTCAAAGGAAATTTACACACTGAAGACATGAACACTTACCGTAAAAGTATAAGTACAAGTGCGCACCGTCTGCAAACATTAAGAATGCAGATCTACAGTACATATGCAGAAAAACACATACAGTTTCATACACACACACACACATCAGTTATGGGAAACTATCTCTTACTCCCTTTTTTCTGTAGCACTGCATATCTTTGTCCCTCTGTCATCCCACTGTTAATATGATTGCTCCTTTTTATCGTCTCTCATGCCATTTCAGCTTTGCACCTGGCCTTTGCCTTTGAACACTTGTTTTGCGTGTTACCACAATCATTTGCAAGTGTGTGGGTGCATGTGTGTATCTGCCTCATTTTTACGTCGGTGTCTGTTTGTGATTTCTTCCTCTTTTTTTAAAAAACACGCTATCCAAGTGAAAAACTGTGCCAGGCAAAAGATCAAAGCAGAGCAGATGCGCATACCTGCGACGTGAGCGCCGATCCTCGCCTCAGGGTCAGATGACAGCTGAGCATTTCTGTCACCTGTTGATTTATTCTGTTGTCTTCTCCTCCAATACCTCCACCTCCGTCTCCCCGTACCCCTCCCCTCCATGACCTTAATCTTTTTCTTCGCCCTTCTTCTCTTTAGCTCCGTAGTTATCCTGTCTCATTCTTTAGTAATGAAAGCAAAAAACACAAGAAAGTAGGGCTGGGAGCAATTTTCTTTTTTGACCGCTAATTCAGCAATATGTTAATATTTTTAATACTTTTTTGTTGTACCGAACTTCGTCAGTGTTTTAACTACCAACCAAAATGTGTCCACAGTATCGTGTAAGGACAGTTGGCATCAAATTCTTCTAAATCTTGTTGTCCTTTGGTCAGTTATGTTTGATGCGAACAGGAAATCTGGAAATGTTGTAACTTTAGACTGTATTTTTGAATGCCAGAGTTCTAGTGGCTGCTTGTGTTAAACAACATTATTAAATATTAAATAAGTATCTTTTGGTTCTGACTCATTACATACTGATACTATTTCAGGCAAATTTTTTGAGTTAGACTCAGCTGAAAGTGTGCCTGTGTTGGTGTTTTCGTCTCACAGGATTTTTGAGGTTTGCTGCCCTTTGGTGAAGAGCGAACACGCTTATGGAGTTGCATAATTTTCAGCTCTGGTTGGATCCTCCTTGGATGTCTGTTACAAATAAGAGCCCGGGGCATGGCAGGCGTGTGCCTTGTATTTAGATGTTTAAATTGCGATTTGACAGGATTGCCATGACAAGTAAATCTTGCATCATTAATTGAGACAATTATCCTAATTTTGGCAACAGAGCAGCCTCGCGGTGCCAGTGTTGGCTTTGAGAACTCAACACAACCAATGTGAAGAAATAGCTGAGTTAACATGTATTTAAGAAGACTCCTTTGTTCAGTCAGAAACTGGCAAAAAGACATAGTCTGCAATGCTTCCAACCGATCTAACAAAGAACAAGGTAAAGACATCAGGTGGGATAATGAGAGTGAGTGAAGCATAGTTTATTTGCTAAAAACAGATCATCACTACGACAGAGACAGGTGTCTAACCTTTGCGGCAAACCTTTTCACCTCTGAACTTCTCCATCCAATGTCTCTATTGAAACATCACATGAAACAACACAGTTACTCTGTCATTATCTTGTCAAATGCAACAAAATGTCATAAAGTCTATGTCTTTTAGTGGTGTACTTCACTTTGTGGTAGAAGCAAAGACTAAACAAAGACTATTATAATTAGTCTTGCACAGCCAGACCAACCTCCACAGCGCTGTGTCAGCGCTGCAGCATGGTCTGGCTGCAGCCATTATCATTTTGGTATGGGGGAAAAACACTCTTGCTTGTGTGTATTTCTTTAAACCAACAACAACGTTCCTTGACGACGCTAAGCCCAGAAAGCAGCTAAGGTTGCAAAATAGTGACGGGACTAGGGAATTTGTTTTGGTGGGACATTGGCACGTGGGGAGTCAGGCCCTGACATTAAAATGGCTAGATTCCCACAAAAGATATGTACATATTCTTTGTGCATTGAAACGATTAGCCGAAAGAAAGAACCAAGCCAAGCAGACTGGCCTTATTGCATGGTGCATGTAGGTTGCATGCTCGGAGTTTATTGTTGTTCCTCTAGCGAAGGGGATTTTGAAAACGGAAACGCACAGATAGGGAACAGAATGCTGTGTGAAATGCACAGCCAATGGCAGGCTTATACCCATAATCTTAACCCGGTGAGACAAATAACCCCAAACCCATGGAAATCTCGTAAAACTCTGAGTCATGTATGAAGGACTTAAAGAAAGCACGTCGTCTGTGTTTTGTTCTTTGTGTATAAATATCTCTCTGATTTGAGAAAAAAAAAGGAAAAGCTCTGCAGCCGGAGTGGAACTGCCTTACAGCATCTTCCCTTAGCAGGCATTGCTCTAGGAAATAACATGTGTAATTGCCTTGTAGCAGTTATGTCAACACAGGCAATTACACTTCGAGCCCATTTCAAGGAAAGGGTTGGTGCTCAGGAAATGCAGGTACTTGCCCTGGCTATTACAAGGTAATTACGCAGGTGAGTGAGAGCAAAGGAAATCTGGCAGGACGGCCTACAGTGTGGAGAAGAACAATGACACGTTTTGGGGTACTAAGTATCTGATCAGTGACAAATTACCAAGTTTGTTTAGTTCTTCCCAGGCCATTTCATATAGCGCTGGTAGTGGAGATGATCTCAGTTTTGATTCTTGTGTATCTTTTTGTTTTTTTAATGCAAGAAAAGGGCCTTAACTTAGTGTTTATTTATTGTTTATTGCCAGTGAAATGAATCTTATAAATAACATAAATGAAACCAAATCTTTTTTTGTTTGCAGTTCGTTTTAAGTAGATACATAGTGAGTAAATGTTTTGGTCTTCATGTGTTAAAATGCTTTTAATAATAGTCTACACATGCAGCATTGAGATCGTTAACAACCTTACAGGGATGGGTGAGTGAAAGAACATGAACACCTCATGGCAAAAGACCGAAGAAAATTAACCACAATTGCAAACACTTCTAATAAAATGTGGTTCACATTATGTTACAAGCCAATTATAATTTGTCGGCTATAAAAGAGGCTTGGCAATTAGAGCTTTGATATGGGAGTTTTCAAAACAACATGACACAACCATCAGAGCCCCGAAGAGGCCAAGTTAATGTCCAACATCATGAGAAAGAGTCTGAGAGTCACGCATTGATAAAAGTAACCGCTGTCACAGTTTGACACCAACCAACAGGGATGTGATCAATATATAAAGTAAATAGTACTGAGTTCTTGAGCTTTTTATGCAAAGACGGAGAACTGTGCTGGTTTTCTTGCCACCCTTCTCTGTCTTACAGTTTTTATGAGCGTTTCAGCAGAGCATGTCATAAAGTATGTCAAACTGAGGGGGTCTTATCATAAACGTTGGTTGTGTTTCTTTGTTTTCTCAGAGTGCAGAGATCTCAGCAAAGAAGCCCAACAAGACTCTGGTGAAACAAAACGTCCCCGCAGGAAAACCCTCAGGATCAGCGGTCAAACCACAGGTAAAGGTAAGAAAAGGCTGTCTCAGCTGCTCCACTTTGTTTACTTGTTTCTTGGCTTGTGGTTATTTAATTAGTTGCTTGGCAGCCATTATACTGGAGCACAGTTTATTGGACAGGCAACACCGGTTTACAGGTGCAACAAAGACCGACCTGTTGTTTTTATTTCTTTTCAGATATAAACAAAGTAGTGGTGTAAAATTCTCACCCATGGCCTGTTTCTTTTGTTTGTTCATATTTCCATATCATTTGCATATTTGTTTGGAAATAATATCCCTAGATTTGTGTCGCAGGCCAGGATATAACCCGACTGATAAATAAAGTCTGCAGTTACACTATTTTGGTACTGTCGAAGCCAAGGACTGCATTTATATTGCGCGTTTATCCAGCCCTTCACAATTTCAGCCTCTTATTCACACACACACACACTCATACTCACACTCACACCGATGGCAGCAAGTTACCGTGCAAAGTGCTGGCCAACAATCGGGAGCGATTTGAGGTTCAGTATCTTGCCCAAGTAAACTTTGTCATGTGGACTACCATCTCTACCTTCTGAGCCACAAAGTAGGCAAAAGAATGATAGCTAATGAAAATGAGAAGAAGAATGGTCAAGGGAGAGTCTTCCCATTCCACAGCCAAGGAATGTGATAAATGCACATTGCAATTAGCTCAACCTGATAGTTAATTTCTTGGATGGAATGTCTCGGACAGACGCCTCTCAAAACCCACAGCTTGAACTCTGCCTTTCTTTAAGCAAACACACCTGACCTCTAAACGGGTTTCCTGGGGCAAGGTTTAAACCCGTGACCCCTTGGCCTGACCCCGCCGGCTTGAGTTGCAGCCACCTTTGATGCCCTCCCCACAGCTCCCTTTAGCACACGTACACATCAGGGAATACAAATTGGCATGCTCCCCTGCAAGTTTACAAAGGCATGTTACTGTGATAAAAACGACTTGGACAGAAACTCTGATTTAGATAAGGCATTTTGTGTTGGCATGCAAATGCTGGCGGCTTGTATGATTAAAACATGCTAAATTAACACCATCTCACATTCACACATCCAGCCCTCATAAGAACATTTCTTGTCTGTTGTCTTGACAGAAGGCTGTCATTTTTTATCATGTTAAACACTGAGCCCTGGATTGTTGAATTCCTGAGGCGAGAAAGCCCCCCCCCCCCCCCCCCCCCCCAGGGCAGGGGTTCTTGCTGTGTGGGAGAGTGAGGCTAATTCTGTGGTGGCCGTTGTCCAGACATAACACAGTGGCTCTTGAAATGCTCTGGGGGATTAGCCGATGGGCAACTGAGCTGCAGAAACCATCCCGCCAGTTTAACTCTCTGGCCCGTGGAGCTTGAACCCCTCTCCACTTCTAAACAACAACTGTTCCCTCTCTACAACCTCTTCACACCCCTCACTTCCTGGACACACCTTCTCCCAATTGCTCTCATTACCAGCGTTTGATGTCTGGTGCAGCTTGCGCTTCCAGATGCCCCTGAGGAGCGAGGAAGCGGGCGTGGATGTCTGTTTTTTCTCTGCTAAATGCAGGTGACTGGTCATTAGATTGGCTTGTCAGATCTGTTGCCAGTACTGCAGTTCTCACCTCTCACAGCCCAGCATGTAGCTGCACCTTCTTGCGTAACAGGCTCGACATGAGAACCAGCTAACTCGATCTGTTGCTGATCTGAAGTAACTTCATCTTGCAGCTGGTGTCTTTTGATTGATGGGTTTTGAGGAGTCGATGCCTTCAAGCACACGTCACACTCGTAAAAGTATATACCACTACACTCAGGCTTATCCCAAAAGGGTGTGAGTCATTGTTTTAGCGACTGATTGACATGCGTTAGAGCAGGTGCCTATCTTTTTACTGCACATTTACTTTTCCCGTGATTGAAAGGATGTTGGCGTCTCACTATAACTCTACTGACTTGATCCTGTTGTGCATGAAAAATGTCCAGAAGGAGCAACTCCAGACGCAGGATTAAAGTTGCAGTTTCAAGTCACCTGACATTTTCCCCAGACAGGGGCCTCCGAAGCTCTCATTCCAACAAAATGACAATTACCATCTCTGGCCAGACCCGATGAGCCAAGGTGTCACACCATGTGTTTGCACTGGATTGAAGACAAGACACTGCATCAAATGATAGTGTGCTTGTGATTAAGTTCCATGTCTCGTGGCATCTGTAATCAGTGTCTGGTCCAGATGAAAAAGCTTGCTGGCACTGTGTGTTTATCAGCTGTTTCAGGTCCACAGCTGTCCCTTGGAAGTAGAGAGCTTCCCATAAATAATAAATAACGTAGTACATTTGTCTGGCCAGGAGCCAGCAGCATATGTGCTCTTTTGTTTTTTGTAGTGTGGTATGTGTGCGTCAAGGCTTTCTTCATTTTACACCTTTTGATCTGTGCTATAAAATGCAGATCTCTTGGGGACAGGGACAGATGATTTCATTTTTCAAACAAAAGAGAGAGAGAAGTTGTTTTCACCAGATCGTTACACCTGTTTTTAACCATTTCAAGTCTCAGCCAGGTTTTCAAAGCCCCAAAGTTGCCAAAGAGCCAAGTGTGAAGTAATAACACGTGACCTTTTTTGATTGCTTATATCCAAACAACCAGGTCCAAATGTGTAAAAAGTGGTAAATTGTGAAGAAACGTGCTTTTCAATTTCACTTCCTTTCTGACTCCTGACGGCAAAACTTTGACCTATGGCACTTCGGCCTACATCTTACATTTGTTGAGGTTAACACATTTAAATCTATAGATTATCAGGGGCAGCTGTGGTATCCATCCATCCATCCATCCATCGTTATCGTCTTATCTTATTAAAGATCAGAATCCAGTAGGGCTGCAAATAGAGTAGAGGTGGAATTGTCATGTAGAAGACAATGATACAAAAATAAATAAATATCCAAAGCTACTTAAAATGTGTGCTATCTGAGACTGTGAGACTTTGGACGCAGGGTAGTCTTTAAAGAAGTTGGAGCGTTGCCTTATACCCCACTCCATCACGCTCCAATGTTGCTCGGGTACCGGTCACACCATGAGGTCCAATCATGTCCACGCCCAATTCAGAATGTATCTCTGAATTGCGCACCAACGCTTCAACTCAACTCTTTCCAGTAGAAATAAAGACCTTTACTCTGGAATGATCAGTGCAATTCTTCATCCACTGAGCTGCCTGACTGCATAATAGAACAACAGTGTTCTGAAACAAGCAGAAACAATCAACAACCCAAAAGAAAATCCATTACAGTACAACCATTTCTTCGTGAGTTTTTTCTGACTCGCAGGCTAAAGAGGTGCTTTATACACGGCTCTTCTCTTCTTTCAAATGTGTCTGTGGCTATCAATGAAACCCTGCAATTTCACTGGATTCCACACTGGCTTTACATGTAGGGACAAGCTCTGTGTCTTGTATAACATGCAGTCATGGCGTGTGTGTGTTGGTGTTGTGTCACATTCAGACACTTCCTAATTGAGGACCTCTTGGGCCTCGAATGCCCAGGTCTGAACACACCTGTGGGCCTGTTCAGTGCTCATGAACTCTTCTTCACAAACTCCGGCGGCTCCTCGTGTGTCCAGATAGCACCTATAAAACCCCCAAAAATGAAACAAGAAGGATTGCCTTTAGTTCAGTTAACGTCAAGGAAAAAGCACATCTGACAATCTCTATTACTCATTGGAGAGTCAGGGCTTGCCCTCTCCTGCTCGCAAACAATAAAATCGTAATTTGTACCTGATGTATTTATAAAAAAAGATGGTGTAATTAGGCTAGAATTTGTTGTCCTTTCTGGTGCTTTTATCTTCTTCCAGCTGGTTGCCCTTGCCAAGCCTGTTAACACGGACCCAGATAAAATGGGTCATGATAGGGCTGTTGTCCAGACTTGCCTGTTGGTCAGCAAATGGATTCATCACCAATAAGAGTTTTGAGTTGAGTTCAAATGAGAGCACGGAAAAATAAACGATAATAGCAAGAGCTGAAGTAAACGAGGAAATACTGTGGCCTAAAAAACACAACTTTATAAATCTCTCTCTATGTGACATATCAATCAGTGTTTCTTATCTGGTTGATGTGTTTTTTTTTAAGTCACCTGCCCCGGGGAAAGACAAAACCCAGGCTGGCCCGTCTAAATCCCCCCCTCTGACTGAGATTAAGAGCAAGTTGTCAACGGCAGCCAAGGAGGTAAGGTTATCATCCTCTTTTGCAAAGCACCACTCTGAATTGAATGTCTGACGCATGGCTAAGCTGGTGATTTAATGGCCTTTTTCATTAGGGAAAACCACTGCCGAAGACGGAGCAGAAGTTTGCGAATTTTGTGAAGAGTTCTTTTAAAATCTCAGACACACAAGTAAGTAATCACGAGTCTTTTGTATTACAGACACATTTATTGATTGCACATGGTTTTGAGAGCCTTAATTACAAGACATCTGAGATTGGTCTATGTTTATTTCTTTGTCTTAATTGTTTTCCCATTTTTTTCTCTTACATACACGTGCGATTTATATCAATTTCAAGCTTTTTTTGCTTTTACGATCTATGTATTCGTTCCCATAAACACTTAGCCATGGGGAGTTGTTTGGTTTGTGGCCACAGGCTCATTTATATCAACCTTCATTCTCAGCTTTAAGAGCTTTTTGCCATGACAGATCGCCAGGAATGCACTATTGTTCCTCACACTGTCCTCTACCATGTACTGTCCATTATGCCTCAAACGTCTCTCCAGCACAGTGTGTTCTCTTTGAATTATATTCATTTTGTGTCAGCGGGCTCTTTTGAGATGGAAGGGGAGTACAGCTGCCAAGGCAAACTCTTTCTCAGTGATTTACTGGAGTGTGTGTCTTTTGTAGCCTTAATGAAGGGACTGGTGGTATGTGGATGGTACCAGTCTCTTTCACATTCAAGGCCTTTGACCAGCCCAAACGTAAATGCAGGACTTAAATCTTCTCTAATACGGCTTGTCATTTCAGAAGACAAACAACAGCCCCTGCACATTGTTTTTGCACAGCATGAATTAATCACCCCGAACCCTTTTAGATGATCACAACAGACTGAATGAGTCTAGGCAGTGTGTCAGATAGTGAGGCTGTGTTTTCTGTATCAAAGCATCTGTAACAAGGCGACCACTTGAAAAGGGGCTATTTGAACATTCATTTGTGATTGCATCGCAGTGTTAAAATGTTAACTGTACAGTTATGAGAGCAGGTGAAAACTCTTTAGACCGGCACGAGGGCTGGGTGGACAAGGAATAGAGTGGGGGTGGAGTTGAGTCGGGGAGAGCTTGTTGATCCCAGTGTGTAGAAACATCTGTGCAAGTGCTTTGGTTTCATCAGCCAAGGCTGAGATCTGTCAGACCTGGAGCACCTAGTCATATACTCTGGTATGTACTGTTGCCCCCACCCAACCCCTCGTTGTTCCCCAACAGCCCCATCTAAACTCAGCGTTCCCACAGGCGAGACGCACAAAAGCATGCTGTAGTAAAAGTGAGTCATATGTCTAATGCTGTATAGCACTTCATTTGGAAGATTTATAATTCCCGTTTCTTTCTTTCTTTCTTCTATTGTGTTGTTCTCCCCTCTCTCCCCTCTCCGCACCTTCCTCAGGTGGTCAAGGACCTTTGGAGTTTTGTACAAACACTGAAGATTGAGAAGAAATAACAAACCTTGTACTTTGAAGCATTTGTAAGTTTTGCATCCTGCAGGACATTTAAAGGCACAGTCAGCGAGATTTCCTACTCAGCCTTATTATGTCATCATTGCTAACTATGACCGGGATTGAACAGAAGGACTGAGTGCTGAAAATGGGTAAAGACATTAATGATTCAGGTTCCATTGTTTTATTTTCTTTCTTAGATGTGAAGCACCTCCCGGAGCGAGATTGTAATTCACTCAAACTTGCTCATTTACGTTTAGCAGAATGTAGATTTTCCACGAGGGGGAAGCCGTCCACTTCATCGCATGCCAATCTGCACCACCTATAGGGAAGGAAAGTGATAGCACCCCCAATTAGGACCTGCAGATGTCTTTGTTGCTTTCCTACAGGAAAGCAATAGAATTGCAGTTTTAACACTTGCGCCACCTGTAGGCAATAAATGTTGCACCTGCAGATCTTTATAGCTGCAATAAATAACAGATATGTAAATTGGCAACAACATAATTCACATATTCAGAGCCAAAGACAGAGCAGACAGAACCTAGTCAAGTTAGTCATTGCTAATATTTGTATGAGGCCCCCTCTGTCCTGCCCCTGTATCTTTTTTTTTACGACTAGGAGTCACCAAAGACAAAAATGTTCAAGTCGTACACCGGGGGTTCTAACATGTAATATTAATCCATAAACGGCAGCTATGAAAATGAAAGCAAGTGCAGGTGCTGTAACTGTCCCATAACAGAAGATATTCCTTTCCTTGCCTGTTGAAGGTGAGATCGGCATGGCTACAACGTACTTACTTTGCGTATTAGTCGACACGTCGCATACTGCTGGTGCTACAGCTCTGTAGTTCGGTGATGTCGGCTGAGCCTGGTTTCAGGTGCTTCACATCCATCAAAGTGTGTGTGTCCTTGTTCAGTTGACAATGCAATAGGAGATATTGCAGAATATCTCTATTGTAAACCGAGATAAATCAAGAGTCCCGTTTTGTGTGAATTTGAGCAGCAAGGATGGTCAAGACAGCAGAAACAGGGGGCAGTTTCCTCCAAAGTGTTTGTTATTTTAGATTCTGTCTGGTTTTATGAAGCATTTTAAGCTCGAGAAACACGCTTACACATACTCCTTTCATTTTGCCTGGCATAATCGCTCTATACATTGTACAGGAATTCATCAATTAAGTCATTTTTTTTAATTGTGTCATTCGCTTCGGTCATAGCAACTACTGCAGCAGAGCACGCGGCCAATGTGCTTTTTTTTAACTTGGCCAACAAGAGTAACTTTTGTGTTTAATGCAGCGAAAAGATTAATCTGTTTATAAATCAATTCCCTCTATAATGCACTTGAGAAGCAGTAAGATCAATACGTACATGGAGGTGTACAGGTGTGACCTTGCTGTTTCATCTGTTTACCAGTCAGTCTGTTGAGTAAGCAAGAAATGTTTCATCCTGTGTTTGTACCAGAAACACACCCGACATTTCTGGATAAGAGCGGTTTCATTCTCCCTATTTGTTTTTCTAATGTGTCCAGTGTGGTTGCATTAGGTTGATCTAAACTTACAAAACCAACCTGTTGACTGAGTCTCTTTCAGATGTCATTCATATCAAGTCCATCAACATCTGTGATATCCTGAAAGGGCTTTTATCGCAGTTATAACAAAATCATCTGTTGCAAAAAAAGTGACCATAAGAGCAGTACACAAACCATTCTCAAGAGTATAATGAGCTCAACAAAAGCAGCACAGCTGGCCCCACGCTTATGTACATTACGTACAAATAGTTAAATACAACACAAGGCTGTTTTCAGTGGGTTTCAATGTACTTAATTCATTAGAAACTGGTTACAAGCCTATGAGCAAAGATTATCTTATTACAACGTAAGCACGCGGCATCACATCACCTTTACAGAACCCCATAAAGAACTCAACCCCATCATTATTTGCACTCTTGTATAGCAGTGCTCTAATGACAATAAGCGTACACTCACTGCTTATGTGTTTATGATCCTGTATAATGCCTTTTATGAGCCAAATGTTGGCAGTTGGATACCATCTCTTAACCAGTCAAATCGCTCAGTTCAATCCTCCTGTTGTCTGTAGAGTATTTCAAAATCCTTAGCTGTAAACTTTACTCCTTCGGCTAAGTTGGATCGTTAAAGCTGGCCTGATAATTAACCTAAATATCACATTTTTTATCATGTATAATATTCCCTTTGTAGCGAGGTTTCAGTAGGAGCAGGATGCCGTCCCATAGATTCAGTTTTGGCTCGAGTATGAGTTCATGAGTCCTTTTAATATACAATCATGATTTTTACCCTTTGTGTGGAACATTGTTCTGTGAATACATTTTTGCTTTGTTTGCCACTATGACAGCTGAATAACTTTTAAGTGTATGCTTAATCTGCCCTTGCTAATAGCTGGTTTTGCAGCTTAGATCTATTCTCATGATCTCTATTTGAAACGTGTTCTAGTTATAGCTATAGAAGTGTTTTATTTAGTGTATGAATTATGTTTGAAATACTGTCCTGTTTTCGTAAGCTTTTTTAAAGTTTAACCCGGCTCTTTGTCATCTTGAAATTGTATTTAAATTCTGTAATTAATTTTAAAGCCAGTACCTGAACATGTCCAAGTGGAGAAAGTATCTGTGTTGATAACCTGATAACCTGTATGTTTTGGTCCCATTATTATGAGTATTATTAGTCGTTCTATTAATAAGAAAGAAATTTGGCTTTCAAAAATAGAATTTGCAGAAGAAAAATGTAGTTAAAGTGTTGTGTTTTCTGGATCATGAGTAGTATAACTATGTATCAGACTAAGTGAGATCCCATGACCGCTTCTGTATTTACTTTGTCCATTATACTGCCTTGTGCCTGTGACCTGAAATGCCGACTGTGCATCAGCATGTGTCGAGGGGCGTCTTTAAATTGAATTGACAAACATGAGGCGCGTACATATTTACTGCGTATGTCAATGCAAATGAAATTGTAATACACTGTACTGTTGGTGTGAGTAGATGATGGCTGTGTGTTGAAAGAGAGTGCATTTTGTCCATTTAGTCAAACTTGATTGATTAGTTAATGCATGACTGCTGATGGCTGAGGGTGGATATTCATATTCATTCATTTACTGTTTGTTGAGATGAAAACATATCCATCTTTTTCTTCTTTTTTTAAACTCCCTGTAACCGAAATAAAGTAAATCCCAGCTGATTTTGCGTCACACATTTTTTTTACTGGTAAAAACAAACAGTTTTCTCACACACCAGTAGAAAACAATGGCTTATTTGATGAGTGCATTTGGCGAAAAAGACCCTGGGATGATTTTACGCTGGACTTTCACTTTAAGAGGCAAAAGGTAAGAGCTCTAGCACAGATAAGTTACAGTAAATCTGTCATACCTTATACATGTTCTATGTTTATCTATGTTCTGAGTTGACCCCTGCTTTTGCAGCAGTTTGTCATCTATTTGACTCAATTGCATTTATAGGTTTACAAGTTGTTGAGGACTGAGCGACAGCAGCATGAAGAAGACGCAGTAAAGAAGTATCCCTGGCAACATGGCTTTTCAATATTGGTCATAGTTGCCGTAACATTGTTGGTTGAAATGGGAGGACTTTAGCAACTCAGAATCTGTTTTCATTGTGTTTGCAGGATTATCAGATGGCTTCTGGTTATTGAAGAAGACCAGGATGTTGGGTCTGTTTCATCATAATCAAAATCCAACACTATCCCTTGTCCTGAAAAGAAAACCACATGTACATCGAAAAGCATTGCTGTTTGCTGCTGTTGTCAGCAATAATTGTCCGTGTATTGACTCCTTTATAAATCAGTTTTAACGTAAGTGATGGGGGACAAAATCCACTTTTGAATTTTGAATATATGTGAATATATGTCCAAAGTTAGCGTTTTTAGCAGCTAATTCCCTTTTTGTGTTTCCGCAGAGCGTTTGCTTGCTGAGCGGCGACGTAGGGATGCTAATGCGAAAGATTGATCGTACAGGAAAGACTAACTTTAAAAAACACCTGAACTTGTGAGCATGTGAGTATTGATTTAAGACCTACTTAAATCAATAGTCAACCTTTTCCATAATCGTAATAACCACCCATCTTTGATGTCACCACTGGATGGCACTGAAGTCCACGCATCAACTTCAAAGCGAGACTTCATAATGATATAAATTGATTAAGCCTTTACCTGAAGTGTGAGTCAGGCATTACTTCACTGCCAGCTGAACACTTTTTGCCCCGTAGCCACGAGGAAGTGAGGCGGATGCAGCAATGGGATGACGCACAATTTTATGTTCCAAACAAGACGACTGAGAGGCACGTGGAAATCCCCCCTTTGTGGTTGACTTGAATTCCAGTCCAGGGTTTGACTGAACCAGCCTGGAGGTATTGACACACGCGCGCGCACACACACACACACACACACACCAAAATCCTAAAGCACACACACTCACACATATATAAAGTACGGTAGTCCTACAAGTTGCTCTGTGTACCTCAGTGGAGAAAAATAGTATCGTTGACACTTGCGTTTAATTCCAACTGAGCAAATAAAACCACAATTGTGCGTGATAATGTATGCTGCTTTTGTTTATTGGTTGAACTGACCCTTTAATGGTACTCCCTTTTTTATTAGTGCCTTACTATAACAGTAAAATCACACAAGGAAGTTGTGCTATACATGTAAGACTGCAGGTATCACTACCTTGCGTGATGTAGCCAAACATAACATTAGGCCATTAGGGAAATATCGCCCTTTTCTCTAAACCAGGACTCGCATGATATGGGACAGGACAGTCACGACGGCCCGTTCTCAGTCATATGCCTTCATCTGAGGGCGATGATCTCGAGTGTGTGTGTGTTGGGTGCTCTTGGGAGAACAGGTGCGTTTTGTTTGCGAGTGTGTCTGTGCCCCCCTATGAAGAATGTGTGAGCGTAAGCACAGGATGGACAGTTCGTGCTGTATAAACCCACCTTCTGCAGCCATCTGCCTTATTAAAAGCCTGGAGCCTGTGTGTGTGCGTGTGCGTGTGTGTGTGTGTGTATTAAATAGTTTTTCATCCATTGTGAATCATTTGTTCTGTTCAGGGGCATTGCAGGTCACAGAGAGAACATTTTGCATGTGACGTTCTTCAAATTTAAACCATCCGGGGATGCTGTGGTCGTTGCAACTTTAAAGACACAAATAAAAATCAGACAACAAATAAAAAACAAAAACATTCAAAGTACTTGCACAAAAAGCAAGGGGGTTAAGGAGGTGCAGCGGATAAGCAGATAGTTGTTGGAAAATCAGCAAAAGAACCTTCTTATTGTTCTGAAAACACTTCCTAGCACTTTTCACAAAGTGCAGACATTGCAGATGAAAGGATTCAGCAGCGTTTGTGTGGCGATCAGCTGAGAATCTCACCTAACCTGAGGGGTTTCTATCCGCAGTTGAAAATGAAAAATCTACTTATACCAAAGAAGTGAACTGAGCAGAGCTGTACCATGCAGCTGAAACGCTGCATTTATTGGTGCATCGATACATTTCTTGTCTCGTTGCAGCCATCGTCCATCGACATACTGACCGGACCCACCTCTAAAAACTTTGCTCCATAGGGCTACAAGTGGTGCGAAACACCACAGCATACCTGTCGGCTCATTTCGGAGTTGAATCCCAAATCGTTGCCATTTATTTAAAAATGTCACATAAAGTTTGTATTTAGGTCAAAAAATCTTTCAAATCTGTTCACGTGTGCTTGCAGAGACAACCTCTCAAATTCACTTTAAAAATTCAGACGTGTGTTGTCACCACTCCATCGCCTCCTTTTGTTAGGACGGCTTGTAGCAACTAGTATCAATTAAACTACAAATTTCCATTGATGCGATCACCTGTGTTGCTGCCAAGAGTATTACTCCACATGCTTCGCTCCAGACGTCTTGGAAGTGTCAGTATATCTTTCTCAAAGACCAAGCACTCTTTTCCATGAATCTGAGGAACAGATTATGCAACCTCATCCTACACTGTTCTTTAAACTGCCTCCGGGGAATGCTAACACTACTGTCAGACTGAACGCCTCAGCCTGCACTTTTACAACTCCAGTTTTGATAGCTAAAAGCAGTGGCGGATGGCAACTAAACCTACCCTTAATTGTTGTGTTTTTTAAAGTAATGTCAGCGTATATATGTCTTTGTTGTTACATATCTATTTTAGTGTGAACTCTTTTTGTTAAGTGTTGTTTTTCTACATTACAAGTTCTGCAAACGTTCAGCAGAAGCATGTACCATCAGTCAAATTGGGACAATATTTTCATACTCATCTCTGGTGGAAAGAAATGTAAGGTCATGTCTCTGCAGGCATGTACATTTCCGCCCTCCTTTTTTTTTTTTTTCTCACGACCCAAGGGATGTGTGATTTCAAACACATCTGTGTGTCTAGTTTGAAAAAAGTCACTTCAAAACAACAGGTGTTTTTAACACGTGTTCATCCTATATAATAATACAACATGTGGTCCGTACTGTAACTGGTGACGAGTGTTATTAAGAAAGAGTGAAGTTGGAAAGTAGCTCAGTGTTTGTCCTCCAAACTGGGACATGCAGATGTGTCGAAAAGGAGCATTCTTTTACAAGCTGCAATGTCAGATCTGCGCTTTGGCGGCCCCAAGTGGCAGTGAAAGATAACTTATATTGTGTGTGTGTGTGTGTGTGTGTGTGTGTGTGTGTGTGTGTGTGTGTGTGTGTGTGTGTGTGTGTGTGTGTGTGTGTGTGTGTGTGTGTGTGTGTGTGTGTGTGTGTGTGTGTGTGTGTGTGTGTGTGTGTGTGTGTGTGTGTGTGTGTGTGTGTGTGTGTGTGTGTGTGTGTGTGTGTGTGTGTGTGTGTGTGTGTCACATTGTGGTCCTGGAGACACCTACTGTAGCGGGAACTAAGGCCGCACTCACATTGTCCATCCGTACCGCGCCCAAGCACGTATCACGGGGAAAGTCTAGTTCGTTTGACCAGTGTGAATGCAACCGTACCGCGCCTAGCTTGCCGGCCACGGTCCGTTTGGGAGAGGTGGGCTTTTATAAAGCACACTTGCACATGTACAAGCTTAGGCATGTGGCGTACGGCGGTTCTGACGTCATTTCCTGTGCGCCTGTTCAGACAGAAAAAAGAAGGACGGACCATGCGCGGCTTTAAAACAATGGCTGTGAAAGGTTCACGTTGGTGTGATGCGTAGGTGGAGTGTTTACTGCAGATTTGGTCGATGAAAAGATTCAAAAACAGTCGACAAGACGCACAAAAAATCTGAGGTCTATGGAAAGATTTGTAAACAAGGCGACGCATCACAATGACGTCAATCGATGCGTGTGACGTGTTACGGCGTGATGACGTATGGACAGCAAGAAGCATTTGCGCGAGGCCCAGGTAGTGTGAGTACAAAGGGGTCTGGGGCGCAGGGGGGGAAAGGGAGGGGGGGACAAGTACCCTAGAGGCACGGGCCACGGTACGGATGGACAGTGTGAGTGCGCTCTGATTGCGCCCTTACACAGAACTTTTGAGTATATTGCTAGGTGTTAATATGCCTTTCTGTTTGTCTGTGGACAGGTTTTGTCACAGCGATAGCATCACAACCGTGCAAGATACAGTCACGAAACCTTACAGGTGTGTAGCTGAGGTAAAAATGAAAGCCTCGTTTGAGGATGGGTGTGGCCCAAGCAAAGGGGATAGGAGTTGGGGGGGGGGGGGGGGGGGAGTTGAAAGGACCGAAGGGATCATTGCCCCACCACTTCACGCCCCTGGCCCGATTTTGTGATCCAATCGCAAGATGGTGTCTAGTTTTTAGAAGCTGAACTCCATTTGATATACAAGTATGACGAAACACAGTCTGCGTTAAAGGAATCAAATTCTTTTCTGTGTCATTGAGACGGATAAATAATGTCGCATTTTCATACAATAAAAAATGCAATTTTCTTGCAGAGATGTTAAAACCTCTGTCACAGGCATGTTTGAGTGAGCGCGTTGTTAACAACGTCTGTCTCCTCGGGTAGTTTGTAACACGTCAAGCTAAAACTACTGAGTGTGGTCTATCAACCACCCCACCCCCACACGAACACGCCCATCCCTCCCATGACAATTGTTTTGACCTTTGCTCTGAGGAAATAAGACCGTCTGTGCTTGATGTGACAGGTTGGCACATCACCTGGATACAAGCAAATAAACGAGCGGAGGGAAAAAATATCAAGAGAACATTTCAAGCATTCACAGAGAGCTTTCAAAATGGAACAATGACTTTGCCCTGGGGGGAAAAAGTGATCATGCTGGTATGTTTATATTAGACGGAAAGGAAGCCATCATTGTCATCACCAGTGATTTTCTCTTTCACAGCGAGATTTTGACAGTTGACTGTATCTTAATAACAATTCCTTCTATGTATAAGTCAATTGTCACGGATGATGTGCTTATGTAAACATTTTTCTGCACCAAAAAAAAAAAAAAACCAGGCAACTCTTCTCCTGTCAGGATTTATGAACTCTGTGGCATTATCGTGAATAGTGTGAATACTAATCAGAGCCAATTTTAACTGTTTCAGTTGTAAATGAAGTCCTCGCACTCTATTGTTGAATTTCGTCCATGCTGTATTCCCATTTCTCTAGCTGAAGTCTGCTCTTGGCATTGAGAATATGCGGGGAATGACAGGGTGGGGATGTGCGAGGGTTGCTCATTCAGGGATCGGGAACACCTCGGTGAAACAGACATCGGGGGAAGTAATTGTGTAAATTAGAGGAAGAGGTGGGGGAGTTCATCATCTATCTTCCCGTAAGCAAAAAAAAAAAACGTGGCCCAGTAAAACACAGCCCAGTTGGTACAGCAATAGGACATGCGGTTATTAATACAGAAGAGGGAGGTACGCTCGCCTCGACAAGCGCCAACACGCAAGCACATTACCTCTACGGCTGCTATGGCAAAGATGTGAGCTGCATTCCTCTGCCCACAAACTCAGAGCTTTTTTCCCCTGACACAGAGGAGAGAGAGAGAGAAAGAGAGTTGGGCTCAGCTCTGGGGGAGGTTGAGGGCTTTAGACATTGCTAAAGAACTCACTTGGACTTTCTTCTGGGGCCTCATGTCCCACATTTTCATCTCTTCCAAGATTAAAGATTATAGATGCATGATGATTTTGGAAAAGCACCTTTCTTTTTTTTGACGTATGGCTAAATAGTAGCTGACACAACAAATGTCTGAGCATATATGTTAATAAATTATGTTGAAATGTATGTTATGTCCTGTGAGATGCCCAATTCTACACGATCAATGCTATGCTAGGTCTGGTGACCATCACAACAACTCGCACTGTTTTAATATCCCAATGCTCTGAACACTTGACATATAACATATTAAACCTAATTGAATTCAAACCCTCAAACAGGAATTTACAGAGATAAAGCCTAAATGAGAATCTCCAGTCCATGAGGTCCATTCTGATTACTGATGAAGCTTGGAGAACCGCTACCAACTTGTTAAAGAAACGAGAGCCTCTTCTGACGTAACTGCTGCAGACTCGTTATCTTGCAAACCCAGCCCCTATCCCATGGAAGAGTGCAAGATTTTTACTCAAAAAATGATGACATAAAATATTTGATTACACTCTTCAATCCCAAACTTGATGTCACTCATTGGTTCAGTAATAAAGAGGCATTTTGCGACCAGTACCCTTCAAGACCTTTGTCCACTTCCAGTCACTCAAACTCTATTTCTTCTTACATACCCAAGTCATTTGTACTAGCTATTGCCTCCATCTTGCTCTTAATTATTAACTATTCCCTTATTACTGCTTGTGTACCTGCCTTTTTAAAGAATGCTACTATTAAAAACAAAATTAACTATGACCCACCATCATCCTAAGAGGCTATGTGTGAAACTCACCATGGTGAAACCTGGTCCTCTTCTTGGAGCCGTGCATTTGAGCGGAGCCAGTGTAAAGCCCAAAGAAACGACAAGGGGCTGCTAGCCCGTATAGGCTCACCGACCATGGGTTCAGGTGTGGGTGTTGGATGGGTTGGTGTGCCACTGTGACAACTGGCTCTCGGGTCTTGGAGTGTCACATTTCTGGTGGTGAGCGAGCTAAAGTTGCTGCATCCAGAGTCCTGGTTTCTTGAAGAAGGACTTTTGGTCGACCTCACTGGAGTTCTGCCAAATCTGTAAGACGACTCAGGATGGGGAGAAAGGTCTTACTCAGGTTTCTCTCAGCAGAGGAGAACTGCTGAGCGTGACGGCTGATACCCTCAGAGTATTATCTGACCAGAAGAACTCTGTGGAGGAGCAGAGCCAGAAGACTCAGGAGAAGAAAAGAGCAGTGGTAGGGGTCCAGGAGAATCTCCTTGAGGTTGGAAGGCCCTGAATATTCACTAAGGTAGTGATTCTTATTTTTGTGAAAAGATAATCACATTGCTCAGCCTCCCCAGGAAAACGTATATGGCCGAGGATGTCTCCAAATCTGCTTTTACAAATGATGCTTTATCACACTTGACTATGGTAGATTAGCAGTGGTGCTGCTAGTGACTGGACTACCTTGCTAAACCTTCTACCAGTGTGACTCGTACTAAGATAAGCAGTGGATATGTCCAAGTTGAGTGCTTTTGACTAGATCAATATTTCAAATAAATCCTCATTCATTGATGTGTAACAGACACCACTGATGTTCAGGGTTTAACTGCAACTGTCAAGCGCTCCTGTTGTTGCCATAAAGGACTCATTCAAACAGATGTTACTCCATCCCACCTGCCTGCAACTACGTGGTGAGTAACATGTTATGTATTTATGGGTATGATTGCCAAAAGTATGACTATAACAAATATGCTCTAAGCAAATGTATTTACCTATGAAGGAGACAGTCACCTTATGCGGAGCACAGGTAGGAGTTTAAACGTTTCTTACATTTTAATTTACCACGACGGTTTACTTTACACTGAACGCACATTTATCTGTTTCACACTTATCTGCTCAAGATCAGCAGCGGCCTGAGGCGGCACTTTTATCATATCTCTGACAGACATGCCTCAGTCAAACCAGTGTGGTTCAACAAGGTAATTTGTCAGCCCCCAAACATCAAAAAGCTGATATCGTGTAATGACTTAATGATGACCGAGCTCTGCGTGAGGCCGTTATGCACCTTGCATGTTGTCCCACTTGACATATTTTTCAGCTTCACTTATTCTCTACAAGGTTTGATGAGATGCAGGCTTCCATTTTAACTAACCCTAACTACGATGACAGGTTGGTTTTCTCTCTCTGCCAGTACAAGTGAGTGAATACATGAATGTATCACTGATACAAACAAACTCATCATAAAGTGCAGTAACGGATAAAAGCAAATATACAGTAAATGACATACTAATCCTTCAAATTTTTCATCGCATACAGTTGTCATTGAGTCCTTTCCCCACAAAGGTAGAATTCAATACAGAATAGGATATTACCACACTAAAGCGTTTGAACCTATTTGTTTTAAGTGCCTCTCTAAACCTTGAAAACACACGCACACACACACACACGCACACACGTTTACTCAACCATATGTTCCTCCCCTGCACAGATAGGCAAAGCTGCAGGGCTATAAAGACAATTATGATTCACGGAGAGTATGGAGGAGAGATGACTTGAAACTGGCGATGCAAAACATCCCACACTTCATTTGGTTTGAGCTAATGCATTTCTTGACCTACAACACACATTTACCAATGCTGCAGTGGGATTTAACCTGTTTTACTAGTTTAATTGCTTGCGTTTTAGCTCAGCTCCTTCTTTTTACCTTCTCAAAGGATAATTCCGGTGTTAAATCATCCCAAGGTCTTGTTCGGCAAATTCGGTCATCAAATAAGCCATAGAGACACGTTTTTTTGTGTATGAACGATTAACAGAGATATCATGGACAGTCGCTAACAGCCGGACGTGGCTAACAATAATTAGCTCGGGGCAGCATGATGCAGGTATTAAAACAGCTTTTTTTAACCACTAATACTGCTCAGAATAACACCAAACCTCTGCAGTAGCAAGAGAAGAGTCCCTACGTGACGAGCTGGTACCAGGGCCAGTTGCCAAGTCTTTCAAAACACTCTTTTAATGAACTCCGGGTTCACTTACTACATTGCTGGTACTACTCTTATCATGCTGCTGCAGAGGTTTGGTGTTATTGTGATCAGTATTAGGGTCGTTTTAATGCCTTCACAGTGCTGCCCCGAGCTAATCAGTGTTAGCTTACAGGCGGCCACGGTGTTGTAGCGACTCTCTGGGATTCCTCCGTTAATCCTTCATAGACAAAAAAATTGTCTCATGGCTTATTTAATGATCGAATTTGCCGAAAAAGACCCTGGGATGGTTTTACACCGGAATTACACTTTGATGTGTTTAATTTATCCTGCCAATTATGACACGGAGACACAAATTGCCAAAATAATAAAAACTGTTCCCTAGCCTGACCCAGACTCTGCTACCTGACTGGCAGTCAGTTAGTCCAGTAAACTGAACTGATCACTGTATTGATATTGTATTAATATATCTTTAAACAGATTCTGCTTAGGAATGTATAATCTGTAGGCAATGGGACAAGATTTGGGTCGTGGAGGCGGCTTACTCTCTGTAGTCTGAGTAGTTTTTACCAATCATGTTTGAGCAGGCTTTGGTTGCATGCAGGTAAACAGTCAGTGTGGAAAGCAACCAAGGCAGCTGTCATTGGTTGTAATGCAATCACAGAACCCATCGCCTATTGTCTGATGAAGATTTAGCGCTTCATAAGTGTTTTGTTATTATTTATCTGCATTCGTTTGCAGATTTGTGTTTATACATCTCCACTGCAACTCCGTTCTCATGTATCAAGTTACAAATCAGACGATAACAATGACTGCCTCTCAGAAGTCTTGGCCCGGACATCCGCTGGCTACAACAGAAAGCCTGAAATATTAGGCGTTGCCCCCAGAGGCTAAGTTGACGTCAAACAGATAGCTGACGGGCTCCGAGATGTAATACTCAGAACCGATCTAGGTGAATCAGAATCAGAAATACTTTGATAATAATAAATCACAGGGGGGAATTGTTCATGTTTTATGTTTTGCAGGCCTATGATTAAAAGCAAAAACCTCTTACCGAACATAGTGGGTCGTCCTCCATTCGAGAGAACGGCGGTTCGATCCCCACCTCCCCCGGTCCACATGTCGAAGTGTTTTTGGGCAAAACACTGAACCCCGAATTACTTCCCGTGCTGCGCATGGGTGTGTAAATGTGGTGTGAATGGTTAGATTAGATGGTATGTAGATGTCCACTGCCATCAGTGTGAATGTGACAAACACTGTGAAAGCACCTTGAGTAGTTAGAAGACTAGAAAGGCACCATATAAGTACAAGTCCATTTACCATTTACCAGACGACAACACCCTCTTACCTAACAGGTTGTCAAACCTCAGTACAATAAACAACCTACGTGACTGACCCAGGTGAGTTTTGTTTACAAGCCCAGGGTTGTTTATTGTGTCGTAGGGTGAAACTAAGTGAACCAAATACACAAATACAACAAAGCAAACTCTTCCATCCTGGTTCAGAGCAACAGTCATGTTACACTTCATAAATAGAAGAAGAAGAAGAAGAATTCCTTTCCTGGTTCCAAGCCAAGTCACCTATGGACTGAGCTACTGCCGCCCCCATGCACGCACACAAGATGCTGTAAGACGGACATCATTTCAGGCAATGCCAAACCTGAATTTCTTTAAAATCCTTTTTAAAGTCTAATGTATTTTCCAGCGATGCATTATAACCAGTATAAACCCATTCATATTAATAATTTTTATATATATATCTCATTTACCTGAATAAATGATCCAGAAACATTCCCAGGTGACGTTCAGCACAGAGTGATCCAGTGAGATCTCAGCGGGCTTTGACAGTGAGAGTCTCGGCATCAATCACACTTTATTTTATCTTTCATACTGTCTAAATTTAGTGTAAGGTGACGCAATGCATCACATATTTCTCTGAAGGAAATGGCGTAAGCAAAAACAACATCAGCCATATCAAAAGCTGGATGGGTGTGGAAGGCTCCAGCCTATTTCTCGGTGGGTGGAGGTACCAGCCTGCCTTCCCTTTGTACATCTTACATCTGGAACGGGCACATTTTTTCCCCTCTTTTCCAAATAACATCTGCAGCTAAAAAGCCAGACAGGTAGTTAGAGTTGATTGGTCATGGATGGATATTTCTCTCTCTCTCTCCCTCCCTCTCTCTCTCTCTCTCTCCCTCTCTCTCCTCTCTCTATGTTGCTCTTTCTCCCTCCCTTTTTTTTCTATTCTACAAAGCCCAGAGGCTAGTATTTCACTGATTACAGAGTCCCTCCATTTGAATGGTCGTTTGTGTATTGTCAGAACAAAGGGGCGAGCGGCCTCTGAAGAGGTGCTAGACAGGGGAATGGATTGGGCTTAGCGATTAGGATGAGTGGAAGTGCAGGTTCAGGCTAGCTTACCAGAGCAGAGACAGCTCAAGGAGGGACTCCACTCCAACTGCTGTGGGACCTTTCGTGACTGGGAAAAGAGGACTTTTGTGCAGCAGCTGCACTTCAGTGCAACTTATTGTTGAACTTAAATTGTAAGGGAGAGCATTAGGAGTTTTACGGTGGACTAACTGACCCCTTGTATTGCTCTGGATTGGGGTTGTCACTCTGTCCAGATGCTGCAAAACCAAAAGCTAGGTCCTTAATTTAATGTATGTTATTATCTTAAAGCAATCATAAAGCAGCAAATCTTAGCCCAACAAAAAGTGGGTGAGCATTAAAGAAAAACACCTCACTCTGCCTCAATGACATCAATATTTGCCCAATTATTGAAGCTTTGTTCTCCTGTTTGAAAACTTTTCAGTCATTAATTAAGAACGAAACAAAATTGTCTCAGAAAACTGGACTTTTTTGCCATTTCACGTTTATAATTTTAGCAGAAATTGCCTCACAATACTGCTTTTGGGCCACTAATGTTGCTGAATCTAGCTTTACATCAAGACTTTGTCGTGAAATATTGTTTCAAATACAAAGCAAATTTGACTTGAACAAAAAGGGAGAATGATGCGATTCATTCCCAAAAGTTGTACTTCATAGAAATAATGATGTATTTTATTTTCAAAATGACATTGTCATCATTAAAACGTTCCTGAATGTGATAAATGAGATGAGACCAATCTCATATGTTGCCACAACATGCGCACAAAAGACCAGTTGCACCTGAGGAAGTGCTGTTCAGACAGCACAGTAATCAGATAAACATTAGCCTGACAGCTTTTGGCTTTGAACACTCACTTAGTACTTCTCACCCCTAACATGAAGGTAATGACTTAAAATCAAAGTCCTCATCAAATTCTGTGGGTGAGTCCGGGTCACACTCTTGGTGGGCTTCAACATCCTTTTGATTCTAAAGCGGCACCTTTTCAAAGCTGTTTTTACGTTGATTTTTAATTTGCTGGTGGCCTTTGTGCCGTTAATGAGATCTATGAACTGCCATTCATCAAGGGTTGAAGACATATTTGAAACACAGCGGGGCAGCTAGGTGTTTTGATAGCGGTCAGCTATTCACACACACACAGTCTGTGTGAATGAGTTAAACCCTCTGGCCAGCTCGTGAGTCTCATAGCAATTTTATGCCACATGACAAACAACCACCGCCTTAATTTGGTAATTATGGCAATCCAAGAAAACAATTATGGGGTCGTTCAATTCAGCTGACAAAAAACACTTACATCATTTTACTTCCCAAACTTTCACCACCAGTCCACCCAGCTCTGAAGGCTTATTATGTCATTAAGGCACTCGCATTGTTCAGCAAAAGTCTGAGAAACAAGACTTTTTTGATTACCTCTGCTCGTCCAAGGGACTTGACATTTATCTGTCAACCACGGGCCAAAAACTTAGAACACATGGGGTCTGTCGGCTGATTGTTATTCATTTGTAGCACTGTGACACATTTTGGCAGTTTCTTCTGCATTGAGCAATGGCCAAAGAATTCATCCAAGCAAGAATAGTTTAGTGATGTCTTCAAAATGCATGTAGTCACAGAAAGTTATTTCACGTGTTAGCAACTAGCAACAAGAGAGCAACAACTCTGGACTCCCCGCTGGATGAGATGGAGCAAATCATCATTAATGTCAAACAGAGGACTGAAGTCAATGGAAACATTAATACGTTCTGCATGTACCGCGGTGCTCAGAGATGATTTGTTGTAGAGCGACGCTTTAATTTTCACCCTTCACTCCCACGGCCTCTCCCCCAAAGAGCACCCGCACCCAAATTCTCTGGCCTCTTCCCTTCAAGGCAAAACCTAAATGGCCCTTAATGACTCCATGCAAACAACGTGTGACGGGGGACAAATTACTAAAACACTTCCCGCTTTTTTTCTCCTCCCTCTCCTTCAGGTAATACTTTAAAGGACTCCGAGGTAGCTGGCTATAGCTGCACCCTCCCTCCCTCTGGCTCCTCTCTCTGTCACCCTCCGCAAAGTCAAGGTGTCGCGACCCCGTTACGACCCAAACCCACGTTAGCTGTTGGACTTCAGTAGCCCACAGAAGGGCATGGCCCACAGTGTGAAAAGGGATGTGAGTGTGTGTTTGGAGAGGCGGGGGGTGGGGTCAACATATACTAATGGGGTGAGGCTGATTTCAGTGAGATGAGAGGAAGAGGGCCGTCCCGTTTAGGTCTCACACGCTTGTCGGCCTGTGACTTCTGGTTAAAAAAAGGCTTCTGGGTGGCTTATATGAGTCAGTGGTCACCCCTTTGCATCAATCGCCTCACCTTGAGAATTGAATGGGACACATACAACCCCCCCCCCCCCCCAACACACACCACAACTACCCTTCCCCTCCTTGGCGGCCCTGGCACCCCTCCTTTCCTTTAAGTCAATATGTCCATGTCAGAGATGAAAGTGCAAAGTGGGAGGGACGCGGAGGGGGTCCTGACACTAATGTAGTACATTGGGCTTCACTTACTGATCTGCCAAGTTCTTTTGTCAAGCCCTAAATGCCTGCTAGGGCCCTTTGAACCGCTGAGCGCTCGCCCGCCTTCAGATGCCTCCTCTTTTAGCTTCAATGAGATATCCTCGGTGACATTCCCACAGTCCCGTCGCTGCGGACAGACACGCATAGCTGCACGAGGACGCAGCGAGGTCCACATTCAAAGGCCTGAGAGGAGCCCGGGAGTCGTCCAAATAACACCATGCGCCGCTCCGCAGCTCCCCACTTAAAAGTTGCATTCGTTTTCATCCGAATCAAAATAGAAATTGGCAAATGTGGCTGCAGAGGATCATTTCAGGCACCGTTTGAAACTGTGGTTTTGAAAAGCACTTTCATTGGCTGCCAAGCACAGCAAGCCAGGTAAACTAAGACCTTTAACTTGCTTGCTTGTTTTTCTCACTCCCTCACTCTTGTCAGCTAATCTCTGTGGGTAACCTTATCCCAACTCTTGAGTGGCTGTGCCCCCCCCCAACTCCCTCCTTCCCAGCCTCAGAAACTGGACTGTGAAACCGCTCTCCCCATTCATAAAGCTTACTCTTGCTCTTGTTATGCTCGGCCAGCAGCACACTGCATCTGATTGATTCTGGCTGGGTTTTTTTTTCATATAGTGTCAGCAGGCAGTTTGTCGGAGCACCAACTCTTTTGACTGATGGTGAGAGAATGAGAAAATCTTTCCACATCTAAAAGGGTCACTTCACCCAAATTGAACATATATTTTCTCAGGTACTTCCAATGGTATCTCGCCACGCAGATAGTTTTGATTTTAGGTTGTGAGTCACACCGTTACGATGGAGGTGAATGGAAATGAGTTTATGGTGCTTGAGTCTGAATATTCAACACCAACAACTGGAACGACTTGTATAATGTACGGTTTAAAATAAACAGGACAAGTAAAAAAAGTGTGGAAGGCAAATTTATTTAGGAAATGTTCTTTTTTTATAGATTACGTAAACTAACCCTTCAAGGCTGCAATGGGATGAGGTCTTTTTTGCTACTATACCTAGCACCTTGCATTAGACCTTGTATCACTTTATTCTCCTCATGCAACTGTTGCAGGGGTTGTTTTCTGAGGCAGCTGTGGCTCAAGGTTGGTAGTTCGATCCCCGGCTCCCCCTGTGTGCGTATGTCAAAGTATCCTTGGGCAAGACCCTGAACCCCAAGTTTTCTCCTGATGGGCAGGCCGGTGCCTCACATGGCATCACCGCCACCGTCGGAATGCGTGTGTGAATGAGAGGCAAATTGTAAAGTGCTTTGTCTGCTACATGAATGCTGTCTGTTAAAGCATTTCTCTGTGTATTTGGTGCAGAAACTCCAACAGACATAGAAACAGATAAACAAGGTCAATGATAAGTGGATCCCTCGGTGGGTTAGTGAACACAGCCAATGCAGTCCTTTCACTTAGCTCATTAAAAATCCTCTTTGGCCAGTCAGATTTGGTGCAGGTAGGGCAGAGAAACACTGTTTAGTGGCTTCCTCTTGTGCCACATGTTAGTTTCCATTTCTAGAATACATCTGTCCCTCTGACTCCTGACTGGCCAGCCGCCAATGCAACTGGTTGTCCAGACGAGTGCATGGCCGAACCAAACAAGCCATTATTTATCCCCCATACTCTTAAGAGTGATAAAATGATAAAGGTCCTCTTCCTGAAAAAAAACCTGGGATCTTCCCTTTTGCCACGAGCAGAGGAACATTTCCTCCCCCTTTGTGACTCACATGGCCACATCAAGCCCCGCTGCTGCGCTCTCCCTCCTCAGTTGTGGATTTACATGTCATGCTCCGAGAAGTTTGTCACAAACATGTGCTTAAGAGGCGATGAGTGACTCCACAGTGCTGGCTCTATCACAGTCGGTGTGGTAATTGCTGTTTATCATGCTGCCTTCTTTAAATCAGTTGTCAGGTGCTTTTATTTTGAACTTTCAGAGAAATCTTTACCGCCGGTGAGTAGCGGCTAATGTAAGCCTCATTTGATCAAACAGAACCAAAGCCTGGTGTTTGTAAAGAAGTCTTCAGATTATCTTCCTTGATAATTACTATTCGTCTGTTGTTGTTTTTTCCCCCTGTGATTTCCCTCCCTTAGGCAGACATGGTTAAATTAGTCATCCTTTAAATGACATTGTACATCAGTTGTGTTGCAGGGATTATTAAAGTGCACTGTGGTTGACATGATCAAGCCTCTTGTTAGCTAGACAGCCATGAATCACAGGGTAAACCCACAACCGCCCACTCCTTCCACTCGCACACAACACAAATGGATTCATTTGTTATTATAAATAACCTTCTGTTATACAGCCTATAATAAATTGATATTTTTTCTAGATAAATAATTGACTTTTGTCTTTTTTCCTTATGTTGATCAGCAGCTGGAGCTCTTAGTTAAACACTCCTTTTCATTCCCCACTGAAGTCACTACAGGAGGCCCTTTGAAATCCCCAACATGGGAAGTATTGTATGTAATCATTTAGATTCATTTTAAATATCAATGGGGCAGGAATGCCGAGGATCCAGTTTTAATGGGACAATAAAGGCGAACCACAAAGGTTTTCTTTTTTTTTTTAATGGCAACAGGGATGTGGGCTCACTTTACTGCTGCCAGCTCGTAAACACATTCACACCTCTCTTTCATTTAAATGCGGGATAAGTTATAGCACATTATTGAAAAAAAATCGACGTCGACGACCGACTGCATTTGAATGGTGTCTGGCAGAGGCCGAGCCAATCCACAAACCTGCTGCAGTTTAAAAAGCACGAATAACAGAGAGGAGCAGCTTCTGTAGCTCTTCCACACAGCAGCTCTGACGGTAACAGTGTAATAATACCAATATAAATATCTGCTTTCATTATTATTATTATTGTTATTATAATTAAATAGGCCTTAAAGTAAACGGATAACATGGTTTGGCCTTAAAGTTCAGATAAAAGATAAACTGTCTTAATAAAACTCATAAATAAGACAAAAATGTATCCTCCTATTAGACACAGCTCTCATAAATCAGCCTGTCCTCTTCCTTATCCGAAAACCAATTAAATCATGTCCCAAACTCCCTTCAGGATTTTTTTCTAAAAAATAATTTTAAAAAGCAAAAGATCTCCTCGTCCTGTTCATCTCCTTTTTGTTCTGCGCAGCGCTTTTCCACCGAGAGGAAAAAAAAAACCCTCTCCAAGCCGATGGTCTCTCCAAGATTACCCTATCAGGTGCAAACCGCTGACATGTTTCCACCCACCAACAACAAAAAAGCCTCTCTGTGCCCAAATCTCAAGCCGCAGACGCACAAACACCACTGACAGGCACTGCTGCGCCATCACCAGCCCCCAAACCTCTCCAGGGATCCGCATCTGCCGCTGCAATTTCCACACTACTTTCTTTTTGAAAAACTTCACTTTTTCTGCGCCTGGATAAGTTTGTTTGCCGACTTTTAGCGACTTGTTATTGGTGGAAGGGCGTTTTATTATTCACTGCTTTTCCCTTTTTTTCCCCACCGCAGCACTTGGTAGAATAAAATGACCCATGCAAGGTGTAGAAATCCCCCGCAGGTACGGACGGAGTTGAGGAGCCTGTGATCTCAGGAGCAGCAGGATTGGGATTGTGGGTGCGCAAAAACTCGAAGGATATTTTTTTTTGGAGCGAGGCGACTTTTGGAGAGGTTGAATTCGGAATCCTTTCCACGCTTGGCACCGATTTACGGAGACGTTCCGGGATTCCGGGGAGCGGAGAGGAGACTGAGCTGAGCAAAAACTAATCTTCTGGATAATTCCTCCCCGAACAAGGAAACACCTAATGTTGCACTTCGTGACTCTGTTGCTGCTCTCCAGTGATCTATCCTTACACTGGGATTCAATCTCCTACTTACCCCCGGAGTTGTGCGCGTAAAGGACGCGCAAGGGAGCGAAAGCAAGAGAGAGGGGGGCGATCTCGCCAGCCTTTTCCTGGGGCTCGAAATCTGTGGAAGCAGGTGTATTTCAGGTGTAATTCTGCGAGTCAAGATGTCTGTGCTGCCTTCGAGGTTCATATACCTGTAAGTGTTCCGTTTGCTCTTTGCACAGAAACTCATGCATTCTTACCAATAGAAGTCGCCAAAAGGTTCATATTTACGCATTGCTTTCATCCAGGTAGGCTGCGTTTTATTCTTCGTGTAATTGCCTGTGTAATTCACTCCCTCCTCCCTTCTCTCTCTCTTTCTCTCCCCACATAGGTGTTTACATTTTCTGGTCCTCTATTTCCAGCTACAGGTATGTTTGCTTTCTCGTTCAAGTCATTTGAGTGTATGTGTTTGCATGCCACCGTGCAGCTTTGCGGATGGGTTTATGTTATTTTCAAAGCGGTCCTGGCTGGGATTGACTTGTTTATATCAGATCAATATTCATAGATATTATTTATTATTAGGGTCCTGAAGGGGAAACAAGGCCCATCATTTTTGAGAAGGAAAACATTTGTTATGCGAAAAATAATTGATTCAATCAAAGGAGGGCATTGCAAAAAAGGGTTAAAATAACAGCCTGCAATAGATCTACTGAAGAGATGGGATAATATAAAACATCATAGTGATACACAATGATAAAGTATAATAACCATATTAACAAGTAACCAAGCTCAACATGGAGCGCTGTAAAGACACTACATTCCCATGCATTAACATTAAAGCAGCAGCATCTAAAATACAAATACAGTTACCGCGGTTTAGTCCCCATAAAGTGACTAATGCAAAAAGAGTGTAACCCCTGCAGTGATAAATAAATATCACAGGGAATTCGGGAGTGTAGGAAAACGCGTCTGAAGCGCATCAGCTGTTTTCTACCCGGACTGATCTAATATGTCCGATCAGTACTATAGATCCTGTAAACAAGAAGACAACATGAAAAGCAGTTGTTTTTAATCTGGAGTTGAAGTAGCAGTGTCGGTCTTTTACAGCAGGATAGTGTAGTAAATATGGAGATCCCCGGGGTTAAAAGTTGTTCCTTGAGCAGATGGGCTTGTTTGGCGCTCGTTGCCTCGCTTTTTATTAGTCGCGTCTCACTTTGAACAGTAATGATTTGCAGGCACCCACTTCCCTAATTGCCGCAGTGATTCACATGTGATGCACAGAGCACGCTCCTTCACTCATAAAGCTATCTGATCACTTTATTTGCTATGACGTGTTTTTTTATCCTAATTTTCCCACGTGCTGTTGTTTTGGATTAATCTCTCAGTGTTGTTGTGATCTTGAATATTTAAACAGGATAAACTCGTTTTTAAAAATGAAGAAAAACAGAGCAGGTTATTGTTTTGGGATGCATGTTCTGCATCTTACATTTATATTGTAAGGATATAGTTTTGATGTGATTATTTCTTAAACCTAATACAAAAATGATTTGTATTTTTGTCAGAGGAAAGTGAATCATGCCAAGACGAGGACTTTGAAATTTGAACTTTTGGCATAAATAAAACCCTGCTAGAATGAAAACTTGTTAGTTAACTATATTAAATTTTATTGTCTGCACAAATCAGGTGTTTTACCATTTTGTGCTGCCAGGATCTCCGGTCTGTGAGCTCGGCCGCTCTCGGGGACAAAACAACAGGTTGAACTCCTTAAGTCAATTTTCTGAAACAGAAATTTCTCAGAGACAAAATATCAACCCCCCAAACTAGAAACTACAATCTCCTGTAAGTCTATATGCTCTGATTATTCCAACACAGCTGGCACAAACAAAGCTATAGCATCAAGCGATCACTCTTTACATGTAAGAGAGGATGAACCTCATGCAGGATGTGGGCCCACAGACACATGAGGTGCACTGATGAATGATATTTTCTGCTTTTTGCTGTTGTGAATTGCATGTTTGTTGTGGTTTAAAAAAACAAGTCAGATCAGATAAAGGCAATTATCAAACAAAGGAAATGCTCTCAAGTGCTTTCAGGATAATGATCAAACCAATAAAAAAGCAGGAATAGCCCTTTAATGCCCTCCTTTCACATTGCCTCTCCGTGTTGTTGGCCCATTGTGCCTCGGCACTGTTACACATACGTCTAATGGCACTTACACGTCATGCTGTGGTTGTGATCCTATGAGGGAAGAGAACAGAAGCAACCACATTTGGAAGTAAAGTTTGAACTTACTGCCAACGTGTGAGAGTGCATCTCTCCCTATTTGTGTGTGTGTGACCCTGTCGGTGTGTGTCAAACAGATAGCAAGGTGTATCTTAGATGGATGCGACAACTAAGCTTCCTGGGTAAATATGAGTGCCAGACTTCTGAAGTTTCAACCGTATCCGTTTTCATGCTGTGTCTTTGAAGAATGGAAGACGGCGTGATAAAAAAAAAAAAAAGCTGTTGTCGCTCGTGTTCACCTCAGCCATGTGCTTAGGCTTGCCTTTCCCTTGAAAATGCAACTGTCTACCAAACACACCTTCATGTTTGTTTAGAGATGGGGAGATTTGGGATAAATCCCTGAGCAGCCCAGTTAGGCAACGTTTGTTGTGTGTTCATTTGATTTTCTCGCTCGTCAGCTTTGAGGTTTATTTTGAGCGAAAGTTGACAACAGACGATGCTGATGTTTGACTTTTGAAGTGGATGCATCATTTGCAGCCCATTTGTGCTAGATGGACAATTTGCTGCTGCATGGATGTTTCATTTTAAACCAGCATGTTTTTAGTGGTAAAACAGCTTCTTTTCTTTTTTTGTATGAGTGTTTTGTGAAGCGCGGAGATCACTTGTGAGTCATACTATTTGAGTCTTTTTCCTCGGATGAAAAGTCCAGTAGGTGCCACTTTTTTCTTTGTCTGTTCAGCTGTTGTGCCTGATGCTACTCATGCTAACTGCATAGCCCTCTAATGCATACTTTTGGGAACACTGACAAGACAACAAATGTTTAGAGCATCAAATGTGAACGCTTACATGAGTACTGCTCTCTGTTGGGGGAAAAAAATAAAAGAAGCTCCATTGTTGTAGCCCCTTGTTCTCCTATGGCATATTATATTTAACATCCTATTAATTTCCATATTGATTAAATGTTGTAACTATTTTGTCTATATGCCTATATTGAAGATGTGCATCACCCTAAATGTTTCACACAGATGTGAATCAAAGAACTGAATACGTTGCATTGTGTTTTCAGCCTCTTGATGCAGTAAACTGCAAATCTCTTGGTGGAGTTGATAGGTAGATCGTTTGAGGTGCTGGTTGAGGGTAACTATAGCGATAGGGTTATCTTTTTAGATCTCAAGAAAGTACTGGTCTTGATTCATTTTGCTTTGCAATTTTGTGTTGAGTGTATGAGAGGACCATGTATTACATGGTAATCATGGCTGAGCAGTTGTTTAATGCAGGTTGTGTTGGAAAACTTACTTGGAGTGAATGTGATCTGTCTAGAGACAAAGTGGCTGGGCTGAAATCTACCGGGGTAAAAATGATGATACTTTTATTTTAAGAAAAAAGTATTATCCAAGAGAGAAATGCATATCCAAGATACGTGTACTTGCCATTAAAAAATACGGTTTCCCCCAATTAAAGATCCCATTACATGTAGTGCATGTGTGTTGACGCCGTGAAGTCAATATGAACACCATGAATGAGTTGCATGAGTAGGTACTACATGTCGATATCCAGCCTCTCATTTTCTACACTGTCCGATGCCAAAAGTAACATTATGGGCGTGTTTCCTAAATGTCAAGATACAGAAGCTGCGTCCCAGCTCAGGGGCTGGATCCTCAGAGGTCCACATTTCTAGACCCAATACGTCATAATGAGCCAACAAGTCATTCGTATTACAAAAGTCAAAATGCAGCCCAGAAATGCTGCATCTCACGATATACTGGGCATTTGAAGGCAGAAGTCTTTGTGTTGCCATTAGAAGTTGGTATCCAAAGTCACCATCAGTTTTTGGTTTCTGGGAAGTTAACTCATCACTTCTGGGGTGCGGCATTGGCCCAGCCTGAAGGACCCCTCTCCATGGACATTGCTCTTCAAAGGATTATTCCATGACACCTGGTTCATAAGATACGATTTGAAAGATTTTTCCTGACTCAGTTTAAGGATTTGTTCTTCTGAGGCCACAATTTCCCATCATGTTCGCTACATGTTGTTAATTTAGTGAAGTTAGAATAACACAGACCCAGGGTATGTAATGTGTATATAATTAGCCACCTGAGAACAGCCACATAAAAAGCCATTACTGTGCAATTACCACACCATACAGCTGGGGAAATGGGATCTCGGCTTGTACTGAGATTCCAGGGCTTCTGAAAGTATACGTTTCCTCTCGATCTTCCACATGTTGGGTGACGTGCTGACAAAGTCTGCCATTTCCTGTCTTTTTATGTCAGGTCTAAGGTGACTCGTAAACAGGCGGCTAGTGATTTCTTAAAGGTGGATTTGGACAAATCGATCCCAAAGTACTCTTACAAGAGTGTATTTGTGGTTCGAGGTGCCTCTTGCCATCTCTTAGTCTTGTCTTCCGCCCGCTGCGTTGCCTAATTTATGGACCCTACTTCGCCTGCAGGCAGATATTTGTTTGATGATAGTGCAACAGGTCTGGATGCTTCAGGTGTATAATTGCTAGTGGCTTGCTTGCTTGTGGAAATGGAGTACAGGTTTCTCAATAGCGCCCGGGGCACATAATATACTGCTGTCTCAATATGGAGCAATAGAGGGTTGCACCATAGGCTTTGCACTTGTTCTGTGGGATTTTTGCTCCAACATCATTAACACATCTTGTGCGTAGTTATCAGCTTGTAAATGCAATGCATATAAAATGTGCCAGTTAAAAGGGAGAAGAGAAACCCTAAAATGTGGCAGCCACAATTTCCTTGTTGGTATCTCAGTTTTTAGCCCCTCAAGCACAATTTTTTTGACACAGGGCCCATAAAAGCAACAGCACGCATTACTTAACACCTGTGCTGCGACGATCACTCACTGTCTGTCTTTCCCTCTTTCTATGTTTCTTCATCTTCTCTCTCTCTCTCTCTCTCTCCCTCTCTCTCTCTCTCTCTCTCTCTCTCTCTCTCTCTCTCTCTCTCTCTCTCTCTCTCTCTCTCTCTCTCTCTCTCTCTCTCTCTCTCTCTCTCTCTCTCTCTCTCTCTCCTTCTCTCCCTCCATTTCCTCCTGTCTCACACCTCTGTGCAGGAATCCCAGCAGACCTCTGCTGATTTCAAGTTTTACATCGAGAACCACACGAGGAACCCGGACGACGTGAGCCGGAAGCAGGTCCGGATCTATCAGCTTTACAGCAGAACTACAGGGAAACACGTCCAAATCTTGGGGAAGAAAGTCAACGCCAACGGAGATGATGGGGGCAAGTATGGTATGGGAGAACTCCTGTGCATCTCACCTAGTTAGTCTGCTATAACAGGATGAGAAATCACCACTGCCTACCAGTCAGATGATGGTGCTTCTTTACGACTTGTTGTGTGGAGGTCGTTTTCCATGCTCTGTGTTTGGATAGGGCAAAGTAGATGGTTTGTGACTTTCATAAGCCACCGACTGCTGGTTAGGGTGGCTGGAAACTATGAAATTGCTGACCTTGCAATGGATGTTTACTGCAGCATTTGGGTATCCAGAGCAAAACTTTATTTAGCTTGATAGCTTTATAGGCCAATGGCGTTTGCCATAATGCCAAATATGGACCAAAACAGGCTTGTTTGTTTGCCATTCTGCAAAATCTACTTCACTGTAGGGTTTTAAGTCCTAGGTTGTCCTGTATGATGCAATCATGTGGAATAACTCAACGCTATTGACTAAATGTTGGTGTTTTTCAAAAGGACTGGGATTGAGTCTGGGGGAAATGCCAATTGGTAAAGTCTTAAAAAATATTTGTCCCCAAACTTGAAAGGGAAAGAGGAAGCTCAAACGAAATGTATAATCTTTGCTATGGTCATTTTCACATTTAATGTTCAATGTGCTAGCAGTCTAGCAGTGTGTCTCTTACCAACTTGCCAAATGTTAAGCATAAAGATGACAAAAGGACGGATTTAGTTTTAAAATTATATATATATTTATATATATGTATGCTCCTATCAATCTTCAATATAACCTCTTTGCTCTTTGCATGGACTTGTTCACAATTTCAAATCAAAACAAATGCAGTGGATGACTAAATTGACGGTCAGTGAAGTGCTCTTTGATGCGGCGGCACAAACATAAGGACTTGTTTTGTGCTTTCCTTCAGATATTTTGCTCATAACAGCTGACTCACGACTCTAAAATTGCTGGTCTTGAATGCCTCTGAATGAGTGTGTTCAGTCACAGATGCGCCGAGGCGAAGTTTCCTCACTGCTTGTTAGAGCTTGAGTGGAAGCAGATCCAATTTTTCCCATGAGGCCTTGCCAAATCTTCCCTCCGCCCCTCCCTCTTTCTCCAGTCCCCCACCTCCTCCTCCTCCTCTTCCTCCCCCTCCCCATCCAGCTGCAGTACCTGGCACCTGTGAACTCCTTTGCACTCACTAATAATGCTCAGGAAGATACTCTCCTCGCTCTGATCCACTCTCTGTCCCTGCAGCTTCGCAGCGGAGGGCCACAAACCACCACAGAATAAATGTATTGCTTCGATGTCGAGATTTATGACCGCTGTGTCCGTATCAGTGCAGCCAAAGTGCAGGTGTTATCATTCTTCTTAGGTATTAATGCAAAAAAAATTCCACTGCTTTAAAGAGACTAGAACAATCCTTTTCCAGAACAATCCATCATAAATGATACCTGTTGTCCACTTGGAGCAGATGGTGGGTCAGTGCGAAAGGCTTTAAACGTATAAATGATGTGGAATTAAAGCAGGATTTTTCCGCTTTTCTGACAGCTGACCCCATGCTGAGGTCAATAAATGGCTCTGGCTCCTTATTGTTCATATTGCGCCAAGGAAGAAAACTGTTCACTGGTGAAGAAGTCACTGGAACGTGGGATTTAATGTTAAAACGTCGATCAGATATTCTAAAATTTCTCTGACGTTTATATGCAGCTATGGCTGCCAATGAAGTCTTCAGACTGAGAAGTGTTTAAAGAAATACACAGAGATAATATACAAAACATCCCAGTGACCACTCACTGGATGCTGTTTAGATCAAATGAAATGACTCCATTTTTGTTCTTTTGCCATCAGGGGTCACAGACAAAGGGAACACTTACAGTAGGGAGGAAAATATTGGTTTATCTGATGTTCTGGGTCGAGACTTCATAGCTGAGGTTAAATTTTGGGTCTCCATGTAAAACCAGCTAAGAGCGAGAAGGCCAAAGTGTTGTCAAATAACTCCTGATTTGACTTGCAGAGCTGAGATATCTTTGTAAACATCATTTGCTTTATGTGCAAACCAGGATTTTTTTTCCTTCTTAGGACCCTAAAAAGCTCCAGACTGATTTTCCCAGTGATTAAAAAAAGTCAGAAATCCCCAAACAAGACCCACAAACACAAATCCCTCACAACTAGAGAAGGAATAACTTCTAAAGTTTCACCTTTGAGACAGGTTTTTTCCTTCTTCCCACTTTCCTCCCAAGGTTGAATTTTCGGGTGAGGGGGAGGAGGAGAAGGGGAGTTACTTCTGCCCTCGAGCCTGTCCCATCCCCTTCGCCTATTCTTCCTCTGCTCCCTTGAGCGCTACTGAATGGCCCTGTGTGTTAAACAAATGGATCATCTTAACTTTTTGATTGAGTGAGCACAGACTAAAGGGAACTTGAAACCTAATCCTGAGGGGCACATAACCGCTCCACAAATGTTTGGCAGATCTCTTTGCTGGTCGAGGGGCGAGCAGAGACAAAGGTGACCTCGCAGGGGTTAACATTTGGGGTGGGGGGATAAAAGAGCCGCCGGGATGCGTCTCGAGAGTGGATTACTGCTGTTTCAGGCTGAAGTGGCGGTGCCATTGTTGTTTTGGTGCATATATGGTAGATTGTAAAGAAAGTTATACACTTAGTACACCTTCATTGAATTATTGCACCGGAGACTCAGAATTCATCTCTTTTTGGTATTTTCTTTCTTAGAAAACAGCTTTAACCTCAAATATTTATATTTACACAAAAAAAGATGCCAACGTTTGCAGCGTGTGTGGAGTCATTTTATTTATACGGACCCAAATCACAAATGTAAATGTCCTGGATTGTGCTGAATTTTGTTGGTTTGTGATTTTCAGCGATATTACGATCAATAATTTCTCATTACCCTTGATGTTATTAAAACTTTCTAATCTCTGGTACAACGAGAATTGGTGGTTAACTGCTTTGTGGTGTATGATGAAAAATGTATTCATGAAGTATCAATTTAATAACCCCAAATACTGTAAAAAGATTTCATAATGGCTGAATATCTAAGTTTGCTTTTGAGGCTCAGTGCTTGATAAAGCTCTGTGTTAACCCCTCAATTATAGAGTGTTTGCAGGGTTCCTTTGCACGACTGGAGATGAAATATGATTATTTTTATGTTTTAAATATGTGGGGATTGAAAAAATGGACTATTGAAAAAGTGCAGGAGCCCAGACACTGTCGACCATAAGTGACTGGAATCCTTAAATCATGTAAATGTTCATGGAAAGACTTGTACTCGACCTTAACAGTCCACTTTTTCTTTCCTTCTCCAGCTCTTCTTGTCGTCGAGACAGAAACCTTCGGGAGCCACATTCGAATAAAAGGAAAAGAGAGCGAACACTACATTTGCATGAATGAGAAGGGCAAAATAGTCGGAAGGGTGAGTATCTGTTGTTTTTTATTTTGGGAGTATTGTTTTTTTTTTTTAAAAAGGAACGAGTGATCTCGGAAAAAGCTCACTATTTTCACTAACGAGAATTAATCGCCACTTCCTAATATCAAAATGAATATTTCCAACGGAGCTCCTAATCCAGGCTGAATTGAATGCGGCCTCAGATCTGCTTTCTCCTGCTGTTTTTGTACACCCTAACAAAACCCCTTTGATAACTCACAGCCCTTCTTCCATTACGTAATCGGCCTACTCCTTTGACACTCGATCAGTCAATTACGGACTGCAATCACCACAATGCATTGAGAGACTAATGGTCACTTAGGAGGAATGCCATTGCAATTATATCACTTAGTCACACCAGGTGGCCACAAGCGCAGGATGACTGCATGCGACTCCGCGGACGACCACTTCGATATGGAAAAGAAGTTAATATTTGAGAACGTACACTGCGGAGGCCCACGTGTGATTTTGTTACGTTAATAACTCATGCTGTCAGCGTCGGAGGGGCTGCAGCAATCCACACACTTTTTCACTCTCTCATCACGGTCATCTGTTGGAAACATGCAATTTTTTTCGTTGTAGTTGCCTCATTTCTTTAAAAATGTCCTTAGACTTCCTCCTTTATACAATCGTATAAAAATACATTTCAGTTATCCAGTGCTGGTGGCTTTCACTGTGCTTAATGATAAAACAAGTATTGATTGGAAATCATGGTAATTTTAGGCGGATTCAATTAAACTCAGCAGTTTTGGCATTAAGATTTAAAAAATGTCTTTTCACCCAATATTTTTCTAAGATAATCCACCGACTTCTACAAAGAAAAAGTTCTAAAGTTGCAGAATAGCACATCTACAGCGTGCTGTGACCACAGCACAGAGCAGTATGGTTCCTGAATCCTACAGATGATTGATTGATGATGCTGATTTCCTTCAGTGTTTAACATGTGTGTATTTAAATTAATTTAACTCTGCATCATCATATTTTGAAAAACACAAGGCGGATCTTATTAATCATTACAAATATACAGCTCAATATCTCAAAGCAATAGTTTGACATTTTGGGAAAGTCCATGTTTTGCTGGGACTTAGATGAGAAAATTGACAGTCTTTTATCTGTTAATAATGAAGCTATCCAGCCAGTCTTTATGCTACGCTAAGCTCTCGCTACACATTTAGCATACTGGCGTGGGATTGACATGAAGCTTCTCTAACTTGGCACGGACAAGAATACATTTCAAAACAATTTTTCTAAAATACAATCAATATAATGTGCCAAGAAAGTGAAATAAAGACCTCAGTTATTAAAAGTCTGTGAAAGGGTACAACTAGACAGGGAGTAGGTTCATATTACAACAGTGGAGTAGAGAGTAAAGGCACTAGTCATGTGAAAATGAATACATTTACATTTAACCTTAGTTTTTTTAATCTTAGTTTAACCTTTTTTTTTACTGTGAGTAACAACTAGTTCAGTCACCAGGGAAAAAAAAGTTGGCATTGTACATTTCTGCAAACCACTGATATGGTGATATGAAATGTCACTGTCAGGTAGGGCCCCCTTTAGCACCTGTATAAGAGCCCAGTGATGACGTAGTATGACGAGTGTCAAACTCTGCGTAGGTCAGGCAGGTCAGGGTGGAACACCCAGAAAACCAGTGTGGAAGTGAACAGATGTACTTATTCCAACCCAAACCATGACCTTTTCCTAAACCTAACCAAGTAGTTTTTACCTGAATTCACAACATTATCCATGAGTTTAAAACTGCTACCATGCAGAGTGTCAAAAAGTGACGGCATAGGTCCTGACAATGCGGCGTCATGTGACGAGTAGGAAACGAGAGCGGGCTGCAGCGGTTCAGAAACGATGGGATTCAACATATCTGTGGTTTGCAGAAATGTACATTTCCAAAATTGTATTCTGACCACTGGGTTAGTAAAAACTTTTTCTTTTCAATCATGATTCAAACTCATGCTTCATCCCTCAGGGACGTTTCACTTACAAACTCGTGAACATGTTCTCAACACATAACCAGCATTTTAGACTTTAATCTATTTTACACCAAACTGAAAAATACAAAACGCCAACAGAAAAGCAAACTATTCTGAGCCCGGACACACTGATGCAATGGAAATAAGCCAGAATGTTAGCTGAAAGAGAGGTCATGTTACTATGTTAATAATGAATCATGTCCTATTTCTTCCCTTCTTTCAGCCCGATGGAAGGAAGCAGGAGTGCGTCTTTGTCGAGGAATTCCTGGAGAACAACTACACAGCTCTTGTGTCGGCAAAGTACAAAGGATGGTACCTCGGCTTCAACAGGAAGGGGCGGCCCAAGAAAGGCTCGCGGACCACGCAGAGGCAACAGGAAGTCCACTTCATGAAGCGCCCGCCGAAGGGCAGGTTGGACCCGCTGGAGGAGTTTCGTTTCACCCCAGTAACTAAGCGGACACGAAGGGCTCGGCGATTAAAAACCAACCCCAAGAGGAACTGATGGGACCCAATGGGACAGCACTAATTTTCCTCGGGGGGGAAAAACAAAACAAAACAGAACTATAACTGAAAATCTCAAGCTTCTCGTCTTAAAAGAATCACCTTAAAGACTTCAATTCTGTAAACGAAAGACAGAAAAAAAGAACAAAAAAAAAAAAAGTCAAAGATGTTTTATTTTTGTATTTCAGGATGACTGAATATTTCCTAACTCTTGGATTCTTCTGGGTTGATGTCATTGTGCTAACGTGTCTGTCATGTTATTTATACTGGATAAACTAAAGGACCTCTGAGAGAATGCCCGTCGCCGTCGTCCTCAGCTACGTTTGAACTGCGAGCTGAGGGCGTGCTTTCTTTTTGACAATGGGGGCTGAAGCGGGAGCTGACGCAATGTTATAAAAATCAGCCAACTAGAGATTTATTGGAATACCTGTCGGTTTTTGTTTGTGTTGCCCCTGACAACGTGGATCCCATACTTTCCACTGGAATCAGACACCATGGAGATGAAACGGAGAGAGGTGGCAGTCGCAGGTGACACTGTGCTGCCGGGATAACTGTGTAGCTTTGAGTGCAATATTTTACAGGTCTCTCTCCTTCTCTTCCTCTGTTTCTTTTTTTTTTTTTTTTTTCCATATGTCTCTCAACCTCAGCTCCACTTGTGGCTCCTGGAATGTGCTGAACCCTTATGAGTGCTGTGTGTGATTTCCTTGACATTTGCATGCAGCCTGTGATTCAGCTAAAACATGACATGCTTTGACTAGTCTGGCACCAGCCGTGGCTTTAGTCTTGTTTAAACACCTGAATAGAAAAACAATACAAACAGCTGACGCGATCCATAATTCCACAACATCTTCCAACTTCATCACATTCGGGAGACGGATGTTAAGCCCTCTTGGATTCACTTTTTAACAGCTCTTCCTCACATGTGTTGAAGTTGTTCCAGAAAAGGATGCCTTGATTCCTTGAGTGTGAGCTAGCGAATATTTTGGGGCTGGTGATGAAGACTTCCTCTACCTCCTTGTTCTTTTTGTTTATCTTTACCTAGTCTGACTGTCTGTGATCGGTTAATCTCAAGAACCTTTCAGTCAACGCAGGGCTGAACGGAGCTCTTCTGGGGTTTTTTTTTCCTCTCTCTTCCAAAATCATCTTTTGACCGTGAGCTCATCTACGCTCCTTTCACTCTCACTGGATGAAAGTCTCAAAGATGCTTTTGGCGAAAGCGTATCCCTGTGTCCGTTCGATCAGATCGGTGATCCACAGACAGGAGTACCGTGAGCTCGGACCACCCCTGATCACTTCATGAATTCGCATTTGACAATAGAGACTTCTCCTCAGACACCCAGACGACCAGCTTGTCCAGCATAACGGGAACATTTCCAACGACATGTGGCAGAGTTTGAATCCTAAAAGGGAGAAGTCTGTGCTTCTATCATTCCTTTTCTCACTGACGACAAACTCCAGCCTCTTTTCACCAGTAGTATGTATTCACCTGTCTGCTGGCAGGGTTTTGTATGAGTTGCTACTAACAACATGACACATTTATGATTTTTTTTTTTTAAACAAATGTAAGCAAAAATAATTTTATGACTATTATTAAGATATTTATTGCCTCCCTTTGTAAATAAAATGTGATGAGTTTTATTTGGCCTCTGTTAATAAAATGAGGACTATATTTTAAAAAAAGGCCAATTTTATGTCTTTATTGCACGGTGGTGAAAAGCACCTTTATGTCCCAGTTCAGTCTGGAATTTTAAGATGTGCACGTTGAATATCTGCCCAAAAGAGAGATGCAGCAGGTAGCGATTGGTTGGACATAGAGTACATTCCCTTCTCTGCATAGTGCCAAGGTATGCATTTTTATATACAAACCCAAAGTGTGAGGACTGCTTTTAAGGTCAGTGGTTTTTAAATTGAGAAAGGCCTATTGCAACATCTCTGAAGGCTTTTTATATCACGGCCAAATGCAGTGAGAGTTCACGGTTGGTGCTTTTTTTAAACATCGATATCATTACATAAATACAAAAAGTATTTTTGGCAAAGAAAGTAACTTTATATCTTTTGTATGTATTTGTTCTGTGTCAAAAACTTAAAAACACACATATTAATGAAATGGGATTAAACATTGCATCATAAACCACATCACAACTGAGGTGAGTGGCAAAAATAGTCGCAACTCAACAAATAAAATCCATATTGTTTGTTGAGATTGAAGAAGATGATGATGATCTGTACCTTTGAGCACTTAAGACACAACTTACTTTGATGTAAATGCTCCGTTCTCCGGACCAGTAAACATCCAATATTTTAGACATTTTTCCATCTTTTAAAAGCGCTAAAGGAATGTAGAGTAGCATGTCTTATAATGCCGTGTGCTGGAATGATGTTTACAGTAACCGTCAGACTGAAAGATGGCGGCTTTGAGGGAGAAAAAAATACTTTTGTTTAAATTCCTAGCGATGCTATCAGCCCCCTCCGCTCCAGTAGTTACCTCCAACAGACCCAGAAGTCCCCCGTTCCGTCATGGGATTTTGGACGTCTGGCCTGCTTTTAAAAGGTGGAAACATAGTGCTTGATGTGTGACCCAGTAATTCACCATTGACATCATGGATCATTGCTGAAGATCCCGCTTGTCTGGGGAGGGGGGAGCAGTGAGAGAAGTAGCCGAGATGAGTGCAGGAATGTTTTATGTCCCTTTATCTTGTAATCGTCTCTTTCAACTGCTTATTATCTCCTCTGTATGACAATGATGATATTATTGAGAGGAAAAAACAGATTTCCTGCAATCAGAATGTGACCTGGTAACAAGTTGACCCTTTAAAAATGTTAAATGTTAAATACCTTTAGGATACATTTTCTCCTTATATAATGCAGAAGTGTTGTATTGCGTATTGCTGTCTGCAGGTATTCGGTGTATTCAGGACTTGGAGTTAAAATCTGCCTTGGCTGAGGAATTTAATCAATGCAACTTTCGAAACCATCCAAATTCTATTTATGCGAGCAAGAAGCTTTTCTTTTTTCCCCCCATCCACATACTTCAAACTTGACCAAGCACAGCCAAACTGCATCTGGGTATATTGACATTTAAACGAGTGCCGATGGTTTCCAACGTGTCGGCCGGTTCGCAATAAGGAGACGACATTTTGCATAAGCCTCCCGCTAGGCTTTTCTCTGACTCAACCTTTGATCATTGGAGGCTAGATGGTCTTGGAACTGGACCAATAACTTCAAAATGAAACATAGAATTCCCTTTTGCAAAGCCCAGCCCCTTTTCAAAGGAGGTGGAATATTTCATTGCCAAGTAGTTTATATTCTATTATTAGAAAATCTCAGCACACTGAAACTGTGCACAATGGATACAGTATGACCAGAAAGCAGTGTCAATGTAGAGAGAAACTTTGTGGTCCCGCGTAAGTTATACAAATTTCAGTGGAATGACCAAAAGTGGCTCTTTGGCCTCGAGAGCAGCAACCACACACTTAACAATCAGCCCTGTCAACAGAAATTTGTTCTGTTTGAGACATGAAACAAGTTTTGTCTCTCTGAATATTACTGAAATTGTCCCTCAAGGTCAGTGAAAAACAAAAGTCCAACGCCAAACAAAACAGAAAACAGAGTTCAAGCTATAATATACCTCGTGTCATTAAATGCAGTTTCACGTCACGTCATTTACTGTCAAAACAGGCTTACTGCTACCGCCCTTCTAACTCATGCTAAACGCTAAACCACAGTCGAATGGTCGCCTTTTATGACTGAGAATCACAGTGTCTCCCATGTGGATTTTACAAGTATTTTGGAACACATGGCTGAGTTGTGTTTTTACAGGATTACAAATGTGCTTACTGTACATACAGTTTCTGGAAAGCCAGACCTCTTCTGTGTTCTCCTCATAACATTATGTGGCCAGAATGCTATGAATAAGGGTCAAAATAAAGGTCAGTAGGTTTCGTCCGTCAGCTTATTCCTATACCACAATAGGAATATGGGAAATAATGATTTTTTTTAAGACCCAATAGTCAATGCTGACTTATGGTTAACATACATAAAAATCTTAATAAACAACAAACAAACAAACATATTTTAACCCAAAACACAATCTATTCCTAAACCTAACTAAGTAGTTTTGTTGCCTTAACCTGACCCTACCCTGACGCCAAGGGCTCATATGTCTTGACTTGGGAGTAAGCATGTGTTGCAGCTCTATGGCAGTGACTAAAAAACTTCTCACAACTAAGCTGTGGCATTCATAAAGAAAGGAAAATGTCTATTTTGGTTACATAAAATGAATTCATTTCTTGCATGGGAAGTGCTTTTCATTTCAGATAGCATTAACAGATGACAGAATGGGCAGGCATAGCTTCTATGTCTGAAAAGACAAGGAAAAGACAAATGTTGAGAAAGCTGTTTGATTAACAGATTTATGAATTATTAAGTGCTTGAACACTTTTCTTTTTCATTCACACATCTGATCTACGACGTTTACCTGCAACATTGTCCTATCTGTACTGTTGCAGGAAGGAAAAGGGACACGGTGATGAACCAATGAAGCCGCATGTAAACATACATAAATCTCTCTCTCATGTACGCAAACAGACACACCAGTCAGGCCTCGTCCCAGCATCAACAGATGCCAGGTGACACAGCTCATTAACTTCTCCTTTCTCCTATTCTTTTGGCTCCTCATTGTCTTGAGATATGAGATGGGCCTTTGTTGAGAGTTTTGCCCCCTTTTCTCTCGGCCAGGCAGGGCCCATAATTAGTGCTTTGCGCTGGGCGTACTTTCTCACAGGGCTACGACACAATTAATCAGCACTTTCCCACCAATGGGCAGAAGCTGCTTGATTCTATCAGGGCCAAATTTTTAAGTTGTGACGCCTTTTTCCAGTAAAATATCAGCAAAGGCCCCTTCCCTACTTCCACCCCCCCCCACCCCCCACCCCCTTACTCTGGCGCCCTTGCTTGGACCACAACCATTTTCATCTCTATTTTCATTTTGTTCTCAACTACACATCAACAACAGTTATCAGGCCCCTTCTGTACTCTCTATCCCCGGCATACTTACTTATGCTCTATTGAAATTTTTTTTGCACGTGGTAAAATCTATCCACCAGTCCACCAACCACAATATTCACTGGCTTTTTGTGCATGGAACTACATTTTCAATACATTGTGCTAATTTTCTAATATTTCAAGAGATCAGGGTTGCCATACCGATGACCAGACGAAAAGTTAAAATAAATCTTTCTTAACTTCTTTATTTCTGTGCATCTCCATGTTTAAATTATTTCCACATTATGATTAAATGCAAAGTTACAGCTGTGCCGTGCCCATCTTTTACTGCTGTTGGTTTTTAAGTTGCAGAATATGATAGGCTGCATACTGTACTTGGCGGGTACTTGGATAGGACAGGGAATGTACACAGTGGGGAGGTTGGCAGGGACCTGCTTTTTGCCCTGAGTCTGCACAAAAGTCCAAAAGTTAGAAAACAGCACACAGTATGGCCTCCCTATAGAAGGATGGCAAAGAAGAGACAATTGAATTATTCTGCAGGCCAAATTCAGACCATTTAGTCCTCCAGTTGGGTTAAAGCCTATGCAAGGACGAATTTGGGGATATTATCTAACTTGGTCTATTGGTAGGAGACAAAGAGGAAGAACAGTAGGAAACAAAAGCAAACGCAAAAAAAAAAAAAAAACCCACACTCATGCAGACCTTTCACCTGAGGTCGAAACACTGCTCCTCTGCTGCTAATCTGACATATGTTTTCGTGAGCCAAGACAAGCAACCCTGCCATGGTGGCCGCTCTCCAAAACTAATGATGTCAAGTGATTCCCTCTCACAGAATCCCTTTTAAAACAGAATGAAAGAGGCAGAGAGGGAGGGAAGTGCGGGGGCTCTGGGGGTCCAGCAAGGGGATGGAATTGGAAAGAAACGTGGGGGAAAGGTTGGAGCAAAGAAGAAGACTGAGACGAACCCCCTCATTGTCCAAACAATCAACATGGTGCCGCTCAAAGACCCTACCAGCTACTTCCTGTGCCAAATGTTACCCCTCGCCACTATCATATCATTGTACAAAGAGAAAAGGGCTCACTTTTTATTTACGCCGTTGTTATTGCCAGAATATTGCTTTTAATTGCTGTCCTGGATTCCCCGCTGCGGTATAGGATGAGTCTGAGACGATTACTCAAAGTAATGGAGCATAATGATGTCTCGGAACGGCCCCTAAAGCTCAGGTCAGGGGTTGGACAATGTGAACATTCAGCTACTTAGCTTCCTTTGCAACTTTGTGACAAAATCTGTTTGCCCAACACCAATTAAGATGCCTCTCTGTGCGCTCTGGTCAATGGGTTTGACGGAGGGGGTCGTCCAACGAGTTGACATGTCCCTGAGCACGAACAAGCTGGCCTGTGTCCTTGCCTCAATAATTGGTGTCCCTTGCAACGTGCCGCTTCCCAGGGCTGTCCTTTGTGTCCCCATGGCAGTCCTAAATGAGGGGAGTCAGGGCTTTAATGGGACTCCTGTTAGTTTTAAACAAACACAGGGCGACCCCCTACTGTTCAGCATGTTGCATAGAACAGCTGGGAGTCCACAGGGCTCTCACTCGGGAGCCGGCAACCCCCACGGGGGCCCAAGGGCTTGCTGCCTACTCCCCATTGTGCCTATGATGACGTCCTCTCAGGAGCTCGACACTAATTCTTTTCGGACACTTTTCAGTGGCCTGATTGCAAGAAGTGGTGCCAACCGAGTCAAAGAGAGGCGGAACGTAATGCAGTATTGGTATGTGATTGGCTGCTCAAGGGTAATGTCTTCCGAAAGTTTACCCTCTGACAAGGAAAAGGATGAATGTAGCATGAGTTGTGGTCCTACTGCAATAGCAGGGTGACTTTCTGTTGACAGGACATGAGGGTGAAGTCACAGGAACCAATTTCTGACTCTTCTCTCTCTGCCATCACAGATTGACAGGCGAATATGGAGGGACAAACTTTGGCGACAATGATACCAAAGTGTTCCAAAATCTAAACCTGTCCATGGCTGCTTTCTCTATTATTTAAATTGTAGATTGTCAGCAGCACAATTAGACCTGAAAGACATGGCTATTGACCTTGAGGCAGGAAGTTTATTGTTAAATCTGCCTCGGTCAAGTTCATGCCGCTGCACTTGTCAGTCTGCTTGGAAACATCTTGCCTAAGGCTGTGCAAACCTGCAACTGTGGGGCCAGCAAGGGGAGCAGACAGACTGCAAGCATAACAACAGTCACTAAAACAAAAAAATATAAAGAAAGTTCAGTTTATTTTTTAAACAGGCCTTATCTACTGAAACTTTGCTTCCCTTTTATGTTTTCTCCTTTATCTTGCGGAGCTCAATATCATAATGAGTTAAAAAACACACACACCGACTGATGATATACATTTTATTCAGTTATTGTTTGTTTAAGAGGAACAGTCTGTACACTGCAGCTTTAATCATTCTTCACAACATCTAGAATTTCAACATTTGAGCCATTTGATTTGCTGGGAAAGGAACATCATGGCTCCTCGCCTGAATTTCATTGAGAAAGCAGGGAGGATTTGTCAATGGGGCTCTTGAGTGCAGTGTTGATGTTGTGTGGCTAATGTGTTTGCGCTGGCTGTGATAGAGGGGATTAGCTCCTTTGTGGTGGTCTGCTGGGGCCGCAGACTACTGGACTTTGAAAGCATACTTGCCAACTTACTCACAGGCAAATCAAAGACTGTGAAAAATTGTTCCCTCAGCACCTAGTTGACTGCTTGACCTCTGTGTCGGAAAAGGTACGAGCGTAAACACACACACACACACACACACACACACACACACACACACACACACACACACACAGAGCCTCATCAGAGTCTGTACCTCACAGTGTTTGTAGAACGGCTGAGGGTCAAGGTGACAAATGGCACCAAATAAATCTTCTCTGAGATGATCACCAGCTAAATAGTCAGACAACAATTAACCTGCCTCCTCTGATAGGTCACTGCTAGAGCCGACAACAGTTTTTCTCATTACATTTCCAACTTATATGTTCAAATATGTGCGTCTTCTGCCCTAACTGCGTGTAGGTGCACAGCTACTATTTTAGCTTGTCATTGTAGGAAAAGTGCAGTTGTAGTTCATGACATTAAAAAGTGAACACTTTCCATTTAGGTGAGCCACTTCAAGGGTGATGTTATTGGGCATTCTGGCTCACTGTCATGGCTTACTGGGGCACTGAATGGACATGAGCCATCATTAGCAGAATTAGTGTCACCTGCAGCCCTGTCTCCTTGAAACATACGGTCCAATACAACGAAACTGCATATCAATTTCGCTGAACATATTTTCCAGCGACGGATGTAAAACTGTTTCATGGTTAACGTTGTGAATTGAAATAAAACTACTTAGGTTAAAAAGATGACGAATTGGGGCAAAAGTAAGTATGGATTTTAAGTTGTGTATGCAAGTTAAGTATTTGTGTCAACATTAACTTTTGGTTTCACATGAGATATGAACAGTGGTCTCCTGGGTGACAGTCTGGATCCATCCACCTTTGATCAGAAATGTTTTTGTGGTATGTCAAAGACAAACTCATTCTGGGACAAAATACACTTGAAATGTAAGTGAGAGAATACAGTTTTCTTGTGTGGGAACGGAACATTTAGGAGACATGGCAGTTTCCTTGGCTGCCTTGACCAAGGTCTATGGTGAAACTCTCAAAACAGTATCAGATAGAAACTGGATTCACAAAATATTCCCTTATGACAAATAAAGAATGACATTACAACATACAACGCAGTAAATTATAATGTAGTGAACATATAGATTCCACATGGGAGAAATCATATGTACCTCATATAAATATACTGTGATTGACTCTTATTTATTATTTTGTAGAAAATATTTTTGTTTTTCAAAACTTGGAAAATACTTAAATCATCACTAAAATGTTTGTTTTTTCACTGATCTAGTCTAAACATGGAAAAGGGGAAATATTACCCATTGGTTTTAAATATCTTAGTACTGAGTAGCCTAAAAAATGTATCATCACAACAATATTAGCTATTGTCATCTTTAGTATAAAATCAAAGGTATGACAGAATCTTAATTCTTCTCATCTTACTCTCCGGTTTTCTTAAGAGAAGCTCTTTTCCCCATCTTTTCATCCTCCATCACCAACTGCAACTCAACTCTATGAAAGCACCGTGACAAAAGCCTCCACACCCACACACAAACACTCATATGTGACCTCTGCTGTGCCCCTGCCAGTGTGTTTACAGTAAACTGAACCAGTCCTAAGTGTACCCCACAAAGGACCCTGCAGTCTTTGTTTTCTCACACGCTCCCAGGAGACTCTGTGAGGATGAAACAGAGATATGAGCAGCTAGAGTTACCTCTTAATGAAACGTATCAACACCACCAATCACAGCAACACAGACTGCCAATAGCACTTCGTCACGACTGGACGAACTCTTGGAGGGTGCGAATGAAGAAAGTCGGCAACACAACAGAGGAGGTATTCTTTTACTGTGACCAGTCCTGAGTGGTGAAAGGTGCTGGAGAATAAAATATATTCTTTTAATGCTGTGTTGTCTAAATATGCACATTACCGTGTATCAATAACAGTTAGAAGCACACTCGCTGCTGTAACATGGTGGATAAGGCTTCATACTGATACAGGGATTTTTTAATGGATAAACTAGCATGAATCTAGGGCATCTCAGTTGGTGGGGATGGAAGTCTTCTTTGTTGCGACCTGGACTTTGTGTTTCAAGCTTTTATTTTTATGTCAGCCACAGTATAGGCAGCCGTTTTCAACAAAAAAAAATCTCAGATGAACGCACTGAGCGCTAGCTACCTAGCACCAAACAGCAGGCAGACAGAGTTAACTAACTTAATATACTGAACATAGTGTAGCATTTTGCAGCTATATATGTCAGGAGTTAGGTGGAGACCAAAAAAGAGCTACAAGGACCAACTCTGTCGTCTAGAAAATTGTTTCTGTACAACAAAACTGCTTTCTCCAATGTATTTTCCAACAACCGGTGCTTTTTTTAAATGTATGGTTAACCTTGAGAATAAGAACAAACTGGTTTAGAAAAAGATGAGGGTGTGGGTCAAAATAAGTAGCCTATGTTTATTATGTAATTTAAGTTACGTACTTAAGTTAAGTACGTGGTTAAGTACGTGGTTGAGTACGTGGTTGAGTACGTGGTTGAGTACGTTACGTAAACAAGTCAGCATTGGCTTATTGGTTTCATGACATGCACAGCTGTTTCCTGGGTGTAAGTCCTGTGTTTGGTTGAGCCATCTACCTGCCTGACTTCCTCCCATACGTAGACGTTCGTGAATGTTTTTGTGATATGTCAAAGACAAACTTTCCCTCGAAACGTACAGTCCCGCTGTATGGGAACATAATTTGTAGGAGATCGTGCGGAAAAGAGAGTGTCTGCTGAAGTGCTATTTTGTATAAGTTAGCCACAGTAACTTTATGAGATGATAATACCTCAGTGTTGTGTCTACAGCTTGGTGTGCTGCCCTCAAGTGGCCACAACAATCAGTTAATGCTTCTTTAACTTTTGTTTTATCAGTGTAGTATTCAAAGATCAGGGTCTTGTTTTTGGGTGGGGTCCTCTCCTAAAAAGCAACACAGTTTACGGATAGTATATATAAAAGCACAGGTGTTATTGATAACATTAATGATGACTGTGTGTGCTTCTCCATGTCAAAATATCTTCTGTGAAAAGGGCCATGAAGTGTATTTACCAGCTGAGTCAGCTTCCTGGAAAGGATATACATTAAAGCGAGTGTGGGCTTTTATCTACAACAGTTAATCCTTCCTGAGACTCATTTTAAAGTTGGATCAGTGATGTCTTCACTATGGAACCCTGGTCTACATTTAACGAGATTCATTTCAATCACCTGTGTTAGTCCTCGTTAGTGAGAGTATGTGCTCACAGCACAGCTTGAGCCTGCTCATCAAAGCCGGAACAGATCCTGAAATCCCATAATTGCACTTGGTTAACCCAATGGTTTTGTTCGCCTTACTGGGATCATACATTTGCTGTGTTTCAGTTGCAATGAGCAAAACTGAAAAAATAGTCACTAAATGTTTTGCAGAAGGGTTCAATATGAGAATTTTAAACAATGTGTTTGTTGATAGGGTCCTAAAAATGTCAGCAAACATGCACAAACACATCTTAAAAATATTTAGCGTTTCATTAGCAGAACTTTACATGTAGCGCTATGGTCAAGGACACAATGTCCTCACAAAATATGTAACAAATATTCTTGTGTATAATCCTATATATCACACATAGTAAGAAAAAGCACCTTGCTCACTTTGGCAGGCTATTTGAAACTAGATAGTGAGATAAAGAAAGGAATGTCAATGTTTATTATTGTAGCAGCTAAATCATCTGAAAAATTGTCTCTACCTTTTCCAAAGCCAGAGTCTTCGTGAAGTCTTGCGGCTTATTAATATCCTGCAAGATTCTTCAGGGAAATTCCCAAACAATGCTGAAATCACACAGTCTGTTGTAATGGGACAAGAGTTATTACAGCTATTTTGCAGCTGTGGGACAAAACACAAAGAAGAGAATGAGAAGAATGCTTATTTTCTTATTGACAACCCAGAGGTTTTGAAAGGAATACAGCAGTGTTTTAACAGGTTTCAAAGCCCTGAGGATAAACACAAAAGACTTTGTGAATTTTCACTAATTTTCTCCCAACAGAAGTCATATCTCTTTAATATGTGACCTCAAAGATGCTGCCATCAGGTTGAGGTCGATAGATTAGTTTATCTTATTTATATCATTCTTTCTTTGCTGACTAGTATTGTATGTCTGTTTATGTTTAAATTGTTGCTCATCTATTTATGTTGATGACTCTTAATTATTTCACGTGTTTCACAGATATGGTTTGTCTATAGTGTGTTTCCATCAACTTGTAAAAGCTGGTCCGCCATGTGAGTTAAATGTTCGCTAGGTCAGAACATATTCGCTTTAGGTGTTTTTCCATATCCAATTTAGCACATCAACCCTATATCCAAAAAGAAAATTTAAGCTACCTCAAGCCAGTGTAATATTTGTTGTACGCATTTAAGGTTTTATCGCATTTTGAAGTTTTCAGAGAGCTTTTTAAAATGCACATTCAAATATGATTATGAAAACTGTCACCATGCCGATTTCTGTTTTTTCCTGATTTCTTCTTAGTTTTTCTGGTTTACTAAACATGACATGGATGTTATGGATGTTATACCCGACTTTGGCTCTAAAAGAGTGGGTCGTCCTCCATTCGAGCAATTGGCTGTTCGATCCCCACCTTCCCCCGGTCCACTTGTCCAAGTGTCCTTGGGCAAGACACTGAACCCCGAATTGCTCCCTGTGCTGCGCATGGGTGTGTAAATGTGGTGTGAATGATTAGATTAGATTAGATGGTCTGTAGATGTCCACTGCCATCAGTGTGAACGTCTGTGTGAATGGGTGAATGTGACAAACGCTATGAAAGCGCCTTGAGTAGTCAGAAGACTAGAAAGGCACTATATAAGTACATGTCCATTTACATGTCCATACCCCAATTCACCCCCCAAAACATCTGTATAAGTTCACTTATATGTTCAGCACAGAGAAGCATAATTCCAACACAGCGGCTAATACAAATTATAAATCTCGTCATTATTTGCCTTGGTCTTTTAAATTACTTTAAGAGACTTAATCAGTCACCAAAATCATCAAACTTGGAGAAACACGGTCTTCATTAGATGGCAAAGTATTGTGAGTTATAATACAAGTTAATTTCATGCTGTTTCAGAGGATATTCCAGTGTTTATACTTAACAATATATATTTGAGGAGAAGAAATGCTGGCACATCAGTTGTTACATGATGAATTATAACTCTTCAGTTAAACATGTTGCCACAGTTAACTTGGTCATCTTTTACAGTACTAAATACGTACATGAACATTAAAAGACATACTTTAAATGCCCTAGAAAGTGTTCTTTACAATGATTGTTATTCAAGGAGAGCCATACGTTTTCTTCCAACCTTGTAGCTGTTAGTTCTCACAGCAACCAGTTACATTTTTGATAAAGCACAGCTATTCAGTGTATTGTGAGAATTATCGGCATGACTGGAACGCATCCCTTCTGTTGGATGATGCATAATAAGCTGTGTGGTCTGACCGAGCATATTGGCTTCATAAGGGAGGAAAATGGCTCTGAAAGTATGACAGGTATGATAAACCTTCCTCTAAATGTAGTCCAGTTGGAATTCGCGTCTAAATAAAACACAGACGAACATGTTGCTACAGGTGACAAATAAAATAAACCAGTGAGAGTTAAGCGAATATGAAGAGGTTGTTTCCAAACAGCTCTGGAAGAAGTCATGGTTACTATCACAGGCGTCGACACCAGAAATACCAGTCACTTTTTATAGTTGAAAATGATGATATCATATTTAACTGGTGTAACTCTTCCACGGTAAAATATCCACCGAGCATTAAAACAGGTCACCTCTGTGTGGTGAAGCTCTGAAACAAAGAGTTTATGATGACTGGAAGTGTCGATACATAGATGACTGATTGAGCATTCGGTTGTTGCTATAGTAACAGTCAAAAAAAACAGCAGCTAACTTTAAAGTTAATTTTAAGGTTCACATAAGGGGAACGGCCTGATTGCATGTCACCGAGCCAACCCGTGTTCAACACCAGGACACACATGAAGAGGCTTTTCTTCGCTGCTCCAGTGCTAAACAGAAATCTTCAAACCTGTCTGTGTGGGACTTTCCACCGTGACTATAGCTACACTCATTAATCAGACCCCAAAGCAATGTCAAACCATATTTGTCACATTTATATGATTCATTGCTTTGAGAGAGGAGGAGAAAAACTCTCCCCTGAAGCTGGGATTTCACCCGCAACAAGCAATTCAATGGCAATTTGTTGCTGTCTAGGTTGCACAGATAGTGACGGATTGCCCGTCATAGGGTTTTTGTTTGCAGAGTTGTACAAGTCGGAGGAGTTAAAAACTGAAACGGTTTTCAAACAGCTGTGATGTATGATCTCACAGATTATCTATGATCAGATTACAGCAGCTCCCGCTGACCCGTCAGCTGTTATAGATGGAAGAGCCGACTGCCTCAGTCCAGGATGATCTGACCAAGCTGTGAGGAAAATGATGAGTGACTGCAGAGGGGAACGAAATAGCCACGATCTTTACTTTTTAAAAGTAGTTACTTGACTCCTGTTCCTCACTGTATCTACATAGAATTTTGCAGTTAATTTATATCAAAGATGTAAAGATAATAACATAATTAAAATCCATTCTTTCCATTTTTGATGGAAGTGATGTTTGTAGAAAAAGGAGACAATGAGTATCATGTTCCTGCAATAGAGGAAGCTGCAGTTTCAGGCCCATTTTTTAAAACTTTATAATCCGTTGTCACATACAATTATTAGAACTATGCAGTGGAATTTGACTTTGACTTTGCTTTTTAACCCACCATAAGGAGCAGTGGGCAGCTGAAAAGCGTCCAGGGAGCAATTAGGGGTTCAGTGTGTTGCTCAAGGACACTTCAACATGTACAGGAGGAGCTGAGGCTCAAACCTCCAACCCTGTGGTTCAATGTGTTGCCTAACCCTTACCCTGTCTTTTCAACCCACCCTCATCTATATAAACACATTCTGCATAAGAATATATAATCTGTAGGCTACAGGACAAGATTTTGGTAATGGAAGCCAGTAGCAAGTAGTATTTACCAATCACATCTGTGTATGCTTTAGTTGCATGCAGGTAAGCAGCTTGTATTTTTACTTATCTGAATTCATTTGTAAATACCTGTTTATAGAGACGCTGTCTCTCAACTCCAACTCCATTCTTGCACCTCAAGTTGCGAATCAGACCGTAAATGAGGGCTGCTGCTCGGATGAGGATGTCGTGGCCCGGGTATCCACTGGCTCTGTCAGAAAAACCAAAATATTAGCTGTTGGTCCCAGAGGCTAAATCATTTTCATACGGATAGGCAGTGGGTTCCGAGATATACCTAACCCTACCCTTAACCCATCATAGCTAGCTAGTTTCCAACCCTAGAAGCTGACTAAATGGACCAAGAGCCTGGTGTGGCCAGCCGTGGCATCCTTGGAAGACATCATCATCCTGCCTCGTCATTGAAGATACAGATAAGATCACACCTAAATCTACCCGGGTAGAGAAATAACAGTATATTTCAAGAAACACACACACATCGAGAACTTTCATGGACAACTTTCATGGACTTTGGGAGCTTTCATTTTCTTTCACTCTGCTGAGTAATCCTGCAAAGGGATGCTTTCTTTCGTGGTTATTCATTTTTGGGCCCCATTATTGTGCGTCTGTGCACCTAGGAAGCCGGCCTAGATAGGCAGGGAATGTGAAACATTGTTTATAATTTTGCATAATACATTTCTCAAACTTACCTGTTTTTGTGTTGTTTGTTCTCTGCTGACCTTTACTACTTCAGGCTCCGTAGTCGTGTCTGGTATATTCTGAAACTAGCCCAGCTTTGATTCATAATTACATAACCTAGTCATTAGCTACACTTATCTGGATACACAGGTTACATTGTGGTCAGTAAGGACAAATGTACGGATGGACAGATGTTGAAGTTGCACTGAAGTCACCATACATGGTCCTCCATCTCATCCACAATGAAATGAAATCATGGCAGCATTCTGTATCTTCTTCCTATCTTGAGAATGCATGTTGAGATACTTTCTCACAGATTCTTACGCATAAATATAAGCATAACCATAACAATGTTTTAAAAGTATCACTTGACAGTGTCAAAAAAGCATTGCAGATGTGTGCCTGTGTCAACTCCTTCTGTCAGGGGAGCTAAAGTATTTTCTAAATGCCTTTACAGATTTGTGACCCGTTGTTTTGAATGCAGCCTTCTTTTTTTTCCCACACTTCTGCTTAAGCTAATAAGTGTCTGGTTTACATTGAAGAGTGCACCACACACGTAAGAAGGGGACATGCACTGTGAAACTTGCACCAAAAAAAGAAAGATATTCAGTTGCTCCCAAAGTGTTTAAGTCTGGTTCTTTTATCAGATTTTTATGGATGAGCGAAGGACGGACAAAACAAGTGGAATGTTTTAAAAGTGCCAAAGGGTAATAAAAGAAAATGTTTTGGTCTTAAACAGAGCTTATCCTGTGGATGATAATAATATCTGTCTGTCATCAGCCCCAGTAGAGCTGTGGTGTTGAGTTTCTACTGGCAAGGAAGATGAGTTCAATTTGGAAGGAGGCAGTTATGGGAGTGCTCAGATTGTGTAAGTTAAATTAAAATGAATCTACACAAACAAACATCCTTGAAACTATGGTGAGGTGAACTTAAGGTGGTGTTCTCAGTTATCTATTGTCTTATCTATTTAAAAGGTATTAAAACAGAAGCATTTAAAATCTGATTCACTATAATCATTAATGAATCTACATTTGTAAGTTCCATTGGAGTTTGTCCGTCTGTTAAAAAGAGCTACAAAGGGGAACACTGAGCACCTATTGACAAAGCATTGGATTCCTCCATCTAATAACTAAGCCAGTCACAGCTTATAGGGGGAGTGATGTAATGTTTATACAATATAGGAATATTTCTCCTCTCTGTCAAAGCAGTAACTCACCTGCGTTTATTCAATCCCCAAAGAATCCTTGGCTGCTGCAGAGGTGGAGACACAATGATCAGTCTGTCATAGAGTGGGACGGCAGGCGTGGCGGTGCGCCCACCTGAGGCCTTGATATAAGCTGGTGGTGGGGCTAATGGAGTATGTTAACCACTTAACAAAACTTTACCTGAACTGGAACAAGGTCAAGTAAACTGATCTGAACCCAAGTCTGTCTTTAGTCAGAGGTACTCCAAGGTAGTTTAGGTAACCACTTAAAAAAAACTCATGCTGATGATACATTAGGTGCGTTTCCACTATGGTCGAATACTATAGGTGGGAATAAGGCGGGACTTTCTCGTCGAAATGCCCTTAATTTGCATGTGAGTCGCTTGAGCGGCCATTCGAGCGGCCGTTTTTTGGATCTGTTGGGCGCTCAAACCCCTAAGAGAACCCCGGTCGCTGATTGGATAAAACGCCAAGTGGGATGTGACGTGTGGTAGTACAGACGCCCCAACAACACAGTGAAGTAAACATGCATACACACACACCTACTGCAAGTAGGAAACACGCTATTGTGTCAGGTCATGTGAGCCACTAAAATGGAGACTTTCGGAAACTGTGGGGTTGCGTTTTAGCTTGGACGGGCACTTGGGTCTTATCAGTCCTGACGTGTCCTTCCCTGATTTGTCATGCCCCTATCAACATCAACCTTGACAACCAGTGGTTAATTTGACATGGATAACAAATCACAGCTGTTTCTGACCTTGCTGTCAATGGTAGCAGCTTTTGTGCAGATGATTTCTTTTAAGTGTCCGTCAAACCACACGGACTAAAACACAAATCTACTACTTTTTCTGTTGTGATCTTAGAAAGATGTCTGTAATGATTGATCAAGACTGCAAGTTTCACTATGAGCTTTCTGGCTTCACCACAGGCTTCATTAAAGTTGAGTCCCCACAATGGCTCAACAGGTTTCTGTCCCCACATTGGCAATGATCAAGTACACCCGCACGCACAATTCAAAATGGTGGGAAAAACTGTCAAGACTGAAATGTGCGTGCCTTATATAGATATACAGATTTGTCTGGACCATCAGAATTTAGAAAAAAATATTTCAGACTTACTGTTCAAAAGTTACAGTCCAAAGCATAAAGTTAATAGATATTGAGCCAAATTGCAGGAGTTCCAACACAAAGCACATCAGTGGGTCCCCAGTCCCTGAAGTGTGAAGAAGATCAGATGAACAGTTCTTGAGATATGCAAACTACACACAAACACACACACACACACACACACACACACACACACAGGAAAACAACTACTCCTTGTGAGGTGTCCTTACTGTCTATGGCCCATAGTGTAAAATCTGATTAATGCTTCTCTGTTGAAGTGGTCTGTTGGTCTAGCCGTGACTCTTCATTTGGAAATAGTCTTTATATTCTCTTATTCAACCTATGCTGTGTTTTAATAAATAATTGAGAGACAATCAGACAAAAGAAGGTCAGTTGTCTTGTATTACAAGGTGTCATAGAGAGACACTTTGCACTCATAAAATACAAATATATCTAAGATTACTACAACGAGCGGATCAGCAAGAGTTGTCTGTCATCACTTTTAAAAAAATACTTGCATTGGAATCATACAGGAAAAAACACAAAGCAGCTTAAGTCATCCAATCATAGCTTTTATGGTCCCCTTCTGTTACTTCAATAGTACTTATAGTTGTGATATGTTCCTTTTTTGTGTGTGTAGGAGCACATCAATTGGTTGTTAAGGCCGGTTAATACCGGATAACTCCATATGTGCATGATTTGACTTTCTGTGTTTCTCAGTCTTTAAAATTGCATCTCTGTGCTGTTTTCCTATCTTTGACATGCTCAGAGTGGCAGTTACAAGTGTATGGGTGACTGAAAACAAAATTAAGTGATATCACTAATGCTACTCCACTTGGCTACGCTCCATCAAAAATATGCAAAGAGTGCGATCAAAAGCGTCATCGCTCTTAACAACAACAGAGCGGGTGACAGCGATGATATTTTGATATGAAATGATTCGCCTTTTGATGTGCAATTAAATAAATGACAGGAGAGATGTGAGAGGATGTAAAAGGGAGAGGGAGACACAAAATAAATAGGATGAGAGAGATTTCAGGATACATTATCGCAGATTCTGTTATGGTACAAAGTGTACTGCCTGTACCATGACGTGCTGCAAGTCTTAGCAGGTAGGAATAAGAGGAAGTCACACTCAGAAACAACAGGAAGTGGAAGTACAACTACTATCATCACCACTACGACTACTTCTACTACTACTGCAACCACCACTTTCAGCTACAGTTACTTTTGTGACTACTTCTTATGTCTACTGTTATAACTCTAAATATACCTAAACAAATATTACAATTGTCATTACTTCTACTACTGTTAGTACTGCTGCACTACTATTACTATAACTACTACTACTATGCCTACTACTATTACATTTACATTCATTACAAGTACAATGCTGAAGTTATTGCACTCAAGTATCTCCATTTAATACTTTATACTTTTACACAACTACTCTAATATGGAAAAGCTGCAAAACAAAACCCTGAAACAGACAGAACAGATTTGTCAGTACAGACAGACTGTCATTGTCGTTGCATCAGCCAATGGCAGTCACAAGATAAAAGGATGGTGAAACTGTTTTCCCTACTTTTAAACTAGAGATAGACTTAAAAAAAACTTTATTGAAAGAAAACATTGGCTGTTAGTGGCAGACAAGATGCAACCAGCAGTCTCCATGTTATAGTCACATCCATCCACCTTGGTCCTGAAGGACGATAACTCAAAAGAGAAGATTTTTTATTGAACTAACTAAGGTTTAGAAAAAGATATTGGTTTGGGTTTTAAGAACTATGTTTGTTATGTAACTTAAGTATGTCACATACCTGAACCTAACCCTTAACTTTCGTACATTGACTTTTGGTTTCACACGGAACACGAACATCGGTCGCATGTTTTTTTATTCATCTGCCCTGACATCCTCTCTACACACATGTGCTATGCTAATTGACTTTCCATTGGCATTGCTGCCATGTAATACGGTGCATGTTCATTTCACATATTTCTGTGAGATCAGGCTCTCCAAATGGCTGAAACAGCTTTATATTAAAATGCAAGTGAACACAAGATGAGCTGCTGAAGAGGAAAAAGAGAGAAAGGGAGGATGAAAAATATTGAAATGGAGAGAATGAGGCATGGGGGGAGGGGGGCGGGGCAGGGTGGTGTGGGGCATAAGTGTAAGTGGGGTCATGGGTTTAGCATTGCTCAGTCATGTTCTCATGGAGCGTTGTTGCGGACGGTGCCAAGTTGAGGCTCACGCTTTATGTAATGCTTGAGAGGTGCAGTGCCGAGCTCTGCTCAGAATCAAACCCGCCTTTGTTTAACAAAACACCCACTAATCTGTGACGTTGGAATATTCATCTGTTCTGATGGAATCGGACACCGCCAGGTAAACTCAATGCACCCGAAATGTTTTGACAGATTCCAAGGTTACTGAAGTATTTTGATGATACGCGACGCAAAAATATTTTGATAAGCAGGTTGCTTTGATCCAAAATTAATGGCATATTGTTGAACTGGATTGGTATGTTAAAAGGCACGCTTTAACTCTGGGCCATTAGATCCAGGCCCATTTACATGACATAATCATTACATAAGTCCACTGTGTATTTAACTTATATTCAGAAATCAGACGGTATGGTGTTAAAATGATGTCTTCCCAGCTGCTCCTGCAACCCTGAATCCGTCTGATGTTTCTAGCCATCTTGACACACACTGATCTTAACATCTCTCCATTAATTGCATGTATATAGGTCCTGTTTGTGCATGTGTGTGTATTTCGGGCCTGTGTGTGTAACATGATTAATAATAGAGTGAAAAAAATCGAAACCTAGCACAAGCAGTTGTGGTGGATGGGATGCAAAGTACAGATCTAGGATTTCTGAGGGAGGCAACGAGGGAGAAAGAGTAGTTGTGCTTTCACTTTTTGTGTGAGAAACCAACTTCCATACTTTCCAATACTTCCAAACTTGAAGGTTATGGAAAAAGTCTTTAGTGAAAGAAAACATTTGGTGTTGGTAGGAGACAAGATGCAACCAGCAGTCTCAATCTGAGAGTGATTTCCATCCACCTTGGCCTCCTCTCTAAGAGGTTTTGCAGAGCTAATAACGGCATGCTACTTCCGCCTTTGGTCCTGACAGACAATTATTCAAAAGAGAAGATTTTTACTATACTGCACTAAAACAAAAATGGAAAAAAGAAAGAAAGAAAAGGGGAAACATACTGTGCAGTGACAACATGTACAGGATAACAAACCAGTCCAGTGGAAAAAGCTGTTGAAAGTCCCAGTGAAGTTTGAGCGCACATTTTTTATTATAGCAATAAAATCCAAGAGAGGTTTCTTTAACAAGATGTTGTGTACAACGGTGACGTGGTTTCGCAGCATTGCTTTAAAACAGTCAGTGTGAATAAATTATAAATATGAGACGACGCAGTGGTGAAGCAAGACGGATTGTCTTTGAGCTCTCTCATTACTATGAGTTAGTATTGAAACCATTTCCATTTTTCACTACATTTAGCTAGTGCATTGTGGGATTACCGGCGCGGCTGGAACGCATCAGTGACCAATCAGGTGGCTTGGCTGCAACCAATCCGTTGTATAAGTAGCTGTGTGGTCTCGTCCTGAGAATGTGACTGAGCATTTTTGGCTTCGCAAGGGAGGGATATGGCTCTGAAAGTATGACAGGTATGATAAACTTTCCCTAAATGTGGGCCAGTTGGAATGCACGTCTAAATAAAACACAGGAGAGACAGTTGCTACAGGTGAAAAATAAAATAAACTGAAGTGCATTTCTTAAATGCCATCCATCTATTTTTGTAGAGGTTAGTAAAGTTTCCTTACTTGAATTTCATCATGGTTAGATAAGATCCTATAGTGTTCAATGTCAGCTATTCTCAAAAATGAATGTGATTTTAGCATTGATCAGTTCCTCAATGCCTTCACGAATCTGGGACTAATAACTTCATCTCTTAATCTGTGCATTGTAACAATTACTATACTAAAATCCTGCAATCTTACTCTTCAAACCTTGGCAAGGTGTATGCCGCAACACAAAAATGTGTTGATGGAAAAGAACCTTATGAATACGGTGGTACTTGTAAACCACATCATCGTCTTATCTGATCATTTGATTTTAATTTGTGAGCTCTTCTTGTTCCACAGTGGTGAGTACCGTTAAAAAGGCACAAAGCCGAAGAGAGAGCGCTCTCCAATGAAGATTAATGTCATCCCCTATTTCTATGTGAAATTTGTCGAGCAGGGACGTGATCCCAGGATAAACACTGGGTGATAAACTCACCCTGCAAGAATTATGCTCCTCTAAAAGCAGCATAAAGCATCGAGGATTTATCATGGTTCGCAGGTGGTTCCCACCAGTCATAGGAGACCTGAAGACCTGAGGGACAATCTGGGCTGGATTGACTGCAATTGCTCATCCAATTAAATTCTGTTTAAGTGGGAACATTTTGGGATGTTTTGGTGTGAAAGAGAGGGGAAATATTAATGCTGACTTACCATCATAATGTAAAATAATTATTGAAAAGTATAAAAATGTCTGTTGCTAGGGGTTAAAAACACTGACCGTGCAATTTTTAATGACATTTCACGTGTTACCTTGACATAACTCACTTTTTCAGTCGTGTCAGTTGTGCGATTTGATCCTGCATTGTTTATAGGCTCATGTTTTCTATGGACAGCCCTTTACAGGCTTTTTTTGTCATTGAGGTAACTGGTTGGATTCCTCGGCACACTGGCAAACAGTAGCTTTTGTGTTCGTTGTGCTAGATCACTGAGCAAGGAGAGGGAGGGAGAAAGAAAGTGTATTCTCTCCTCTCCCCAGTTCGTCTTTTTTAGCCTGTGTGGCATTCTCCTCGCCACCTCATGTATGGAACCTTTTCAGAAACGAGGCTGCCGCTGCTTTTGGGAGAAGACACAGACTTGTTTTGCATATTGCACAGCCATTAACAAAGTCTTCTCATTGTCTCTTTGTGCTCTTTGTGCTTTTTGCTCCACGAAGAACACTGAACGTTTCACATTTCTAGCTTTCCATAAAAAAAAAAAAAACTTTCATCTCACTTCACCTTTAAAATAATCACTGTGAAAAACAAGCTTTAATGCTCAAACAGCCCTTTGAAGTAATGGGGATCGGCTCGTATGTACTTTTGCTGATGTATCTTCACTTACGGTTAATACTCAGATTGGTCCTTTCAAAGTAAAACACTTACATTTACACGGACAAACGGAATATTTTAACAGTTTCTTACATTGTTGAGTGACTTTGTGTACCAGGTGCTTTTTGTAACAATGCATTGATTGCATTTACAATTAGATTGATAGCAGGGATAATCTTTGACAAAACATAACAAATAAACAAGACATATAATACATATAAAAGTCTCAATAAAAAAAACATGTTCAAGGCAAAAAAAAGTCAAGTAAACTATGAATAAACATCACAACACATCAAATTCCACACACAGTCTAAAAGCCCAGACATACCCAACCAACATCAAAGAGCTACTGTTGCGTTGCCTCACGTCATGCTGTGTCTCGGCCAAAAAGCTGCACTTCAACACACCGCAAAGACTACAGGCAAAGACCAACTAGCATATACGTGGTGCGCCAGCATTAGAGAAAATAACTCTCAATACCAGCAGGTGTTGATAGTCTAAATTTAATATTCAAAAAGAAAAACCTGAAGACCAACAGGACGGATTCATTAACATTACACATTAACAACAAAACCTGATGTTGAACGAATGATATTTACCTTGGCCTAGTGAACAATACCAAAAACAATTACAAACTGTTTCTGATAAAGAGTTAAATGGCTTAAACTCCATATAACACTTGATCTACCAAGTTAATTTTCAATCTCTCGCCCTCTCGACTTTAGTCGTTTGCTTGCTTTACTCAATTCCGTTTATCTGCTCGTGCATGGTGAACGTGCTTAAGATGAACAGAGTGACTACTCTCACTGATTTAAAATGCTGAGTAATCCGAAAAGACAGGCTGACTTCTCCGTCTTAACAGTGTGGGACACACCGCAAAAACTAGGGCAACCTACGCTAACCAATGGCCTGGTGTGTTTGGGCCTTTACCGCTGGTGGTGATCTGATCCCGTCAGATCCTTACATGGCAGTTTCTGTGTATTCTTCTGTGTTTTTATGTGTATATTTGCATCCACTATGCACAAAATCGCCAGGTCAAATCCAAGTATGTCATCTGTTTACATACTTGGCAATAAAGTTGATTCTGATTCTGATCCACTGCTCCTCAGGATCAGTTCGGGGTTGTGTGTCCAGCTAAGGAAGAATGAAGATGCTGTTAGCTGAGAGTCAAACCACAGATTCTGTGATTACCATCTTTTTAAGAGGGTCGCCAGTATATAACTTCCATTTTAAGGTGGATGTTTCATTTTGGAGCAAATTTCCAAACTCAGGCTCCTCTCCGTGTCCAGCAGCTCAGGTCTCTGAGTGATTCCTCCAGCGACCCACACTGTATGTTGAGTGGAAGCCCTCTAATCTTGTTGGTCACGGATTAGAAAAGGCTTCAGATTCTTGATTCCAGCTTTAGTTAATTTGGTGACCTTATCACTGCATGCTGTTATTCAGTGGACACTGTGTCCAGGGCAGTTCCTGATTAGCTGAGAATGTGTGGAACACGACGGTGAACGCCCTTTTGTTTTGCTTCACAACATCGTCCACCTCCCTCCCCAGTTTGGGTCAAACGTGATCTGACGGCAAGCGGAGCACATGCACCGGCCGTCAGCGATGTCAAAATGTGCGTATGTGCAGTGTCACTGTCAAATGGTCAGGAGCTGCCCAGCACCCCGATGCTTCAATTCTGCAACCGCCCTTAAATACACACTTACAGAGGAACAGATCTCCTTAAACAGCAGAGGGTCCATGAAGGTTTGTCATGTAATTATCTGCTTCAACAGAAGGCGTCAGCCCAAAAGTTGGTCTTTTTAGGAGTGATATAATGTTCCGCCTGACTGAAAGCGTCTGGAGAAAACTACATAGGTCACACCTAAACACCTCTTTAAGACAAGGCCTCCCTCACTTAGTGTATTTGGTTCTTGGGACCATAACAAGTCCTCACTGATCACAGAAGGACCTGCTTTCAGAAAAGAAGTGCGGAGGAGGAAATATCTCAACTGCAAGCACCCTAACATGTGTTTCTTACACATTTGAAGTATCAGCAAAATAGATTTTAAAAAAAGAAGAAGAAATTAATTAAGAAAGCAAGACTTAACTGAAGTAAAATGAGACAAGATGATGTGTTAAAATGAAATAAACTGGATGGAAAAGAATTAAACTAAATCTGTTAGCAGTTGAAAGATTTGCATATTTCTGTCTGCAATGTGCAAGTAATTTACAGCAGAAGACACAAAATTGCACATTATTAGTTGCTGGGCTTCTTTCCTGGCTATGCTTTAAAGCGTGATGATGTGCAGGAGAAATAATATAAACAGCACATTGCTACATACTTACCTAAGCATGAGGAAATGCATAGTGTTATACAAAAGAGCACTTTTCTGATATACAACAGAAGGGTGTGTGGATTTTTTGTGTCTAATCAAATGGGCGGTGGCCATCAAAAAAATGAAATATGTATGTATTGCATTGCATTGATATTCTATCAGTATCCAGTGGAAACTGTAACAATACAGTAGGTCTCACAGCTTTGGATGATTTCTGCATGACACAAACTTTAAAGTCACCGTTTTATCACAGAGATGAGTCAGTGAGAGCACAAAGGTCACGCATTACCATTCAAATGCGGGAACAATTCAGCTTCAATGTGGTTTCCTTTTATGGCCTGAGAATGGGGCTTTTTAATCATCATAGTTTAAATGTTTTACTATGAAACCCGCTTGCTTGGGTGGGGCTTCACAGGGGAACAGAAGTCTCTCGTTATTTTGTCACTACTTTATGCTTTTTTCCACCAGCGTGTAAATGCAGGTTTATTTAAACGTGGGAAAACCTGCTTAAAAAAAAAAAAGGAGCTAGACTCCTTTTCCAAAGCAGGGTTAGTAGAAACAGTAGAAAGCAGCATGGAGGCCAGCAAAAATGTAAGGAATCAGAGTCAGACTCAGAATCAGAATCAGGTTTATTGCCAGGCAATTTTCATTACAAGGAATTTGACATGATTTGACGTGCCTACATAAATATAAACATGAACACAAGCAAACTAAACATATGGCATTGAATTATATACATGAAATATAAGTGAGTGTATTTGCATGACCAGTGCAGGTGGTAGTGTGCAGGTTAAAGTGTCCAGTGAAAAGGGGGGGTAATATAACACCTGTGATTTGGGTACGTTAATATAACGTACGGTAGTTACTTCTATTTTAAAAGTCTCTGTTAGTTATTCAGCCTTTTTTTCAAACTCAGTACCGACGAATTTGGAACGAGGTGTAAGTGCTGCTTGGGCGAAGAGGGACAAAATATGTATCCGAGATGACAGAAGTTACAGATTGAGGCGACAAGCGTCATAGCATAGCGCCGGAAAGGGACAAATATTACCATGTCGACCCGGGTGTCATGTTTCCATCGCTGCTAATCGGAGCCAAGCCAATAAAGCCAATAAACACCCAATCTAACTTTTCCCACAAAAGACAAAAGTCAGATGTTTGTGGGGTTTTTTGGCCAGTGAGAAAGGGGCTTTATTGATCAATCGACCAGTCAACCCAAGGTAGACATTCAACTCAGTGTAAGCATTGCAGACTTCCTTCTTCATCACAAAGAGCTCAAAACGCTCTGTTAGACCCTTCTCTGATCTGTGCCATTTTGCAAAAGGACTCATGATTTGAGGGTGGTCACAGATGAATGTGGGGTAGATACAGGTGACCTCAAGGAGATCTCCAACCAACTTGTCAAGTAGGCGGGCAGTGGTTCTGGGTGCAGGACATTCAACTCCTTTTCTGTTCAAATTGGTGCTTGTAGGGTCAGAGGTTAGGGTAAACGTATTACAGTTACTGTCACAACAGCAGTCACTATAAATGTTAACGCTGTTTTAACACTGTAAAGTCTCCTGAAAATACAAATGATTATCAACTTTATTTTGAAAAGCACCGCCACACAGGAAGACTTCTGCTCTCTGCAAACCTCCATTAGCTGTGGCAACTATGACATTATCTTTAGAGAAGCTTTACTTGGCAGTTTTGGATATAAGGAACTCTACATGTGATGTAACATGCAGATCGGTGAATGCTTTAATCCACAACAAGCTGCATGACCACGGTTGCATACAGTGTGTTAATATAGGTGGTCCCTTCAGTTAAACTCCTAACCTTGTTATGCTTACTTTGTTTGATATATGCGTCATACAGCTTAGGATAACTTCCTAGGTTATAAGGATGTAAAAAATATGTATTCATCCTTCATGGCTACACCTCTCAGTCCTGCCTTTAGTTTAGGTAACTAAGGAGTTACACATGGTTTGTCTATAAAGATGAACTTACTTTACATTAGATAAACTGTTTTTCTCTTTAAATACCACCTACAGTAACACACTCACACACACACAAAACAGACTGACTTATTTTTACTCTTTCTCCCCCTGAAGCACTCTGACCATGATTGATTGTTGGGAAATAGTGATAATGTTGCTGCACTGGAATGCCCATTACGGCAAGATTTTCGCACCCCTACGAAATTCCACCAGTCCGGTGAGTCGAGGCGTCACAGACAGACTTAAAATACGCCTGGAATCTACATTAATTCATGTTTAAAAGCACAGGGAGGACTTGTTGCTCACTGTTTAGAGAAAGATCTTCCACGAATCAGTTGCATCTGTTTTTCTCCATTTCTCTCCCTTCATTTCTTCTCTTCACCTCTCTGCGCTGGGTCCATTTAAGAGCAGCAAAGCAAACACGGCCTCTTTCTTGTATAAGCTTTTAGGCCTCTGTTCGGAGCCTGTCCATCTCATAAAGGTTGATGACACTTCACGGGCCGCTGGGTCACATGAGAGAGGAGCACGTAGTGCGGTGCTGCAGTTTAATCATCTGAGGAGACTGTGGCAGGGATACTGGGATGTAGCAGACGGTGAAACCTCCTACACTAAGTTTACCCACCTTTTTACTTGTTAATTTATATATCCCTTGGGTTTTCTTTCCTCTAATTTGCACAATCTCTTATTATTCCCTCTTCTACATCTGCAAATAAACAAACTAAGCCGCTCAGTGATGAATGGTAATGCCCTGAGCTTTGTCCATGATCCCTGTGTCTGGTGTTAATTAGCACTCGGGCTGGGGTTGACCATGACGTGATACTGGGTCTGATGTCATGGAGTCCAGCGACCTCACAGGTCAGACAGCACATTGCACAGTGCGGCTTTGATGCTCAGGAATATTGAGTCATTTGTTACGGTCCTTGGGTGGCATTGGATATCATCTTCCCAAGCGACCTGCAAATGTTTGTTAGATCGACGATGGATACGTTAGACCGTTACCCTTCGTTGGGCTTTGCCAGGTTGCAGGAGTGTGATTCCCTCAAAGCAGACAACAAGTTTTTTTCCCCTTCTGAGCAGAGAACTACAGGCCGTAGTCACAACAGACCTGGGAAACAGTTGTTCATTGTCTCGTAGCGTTTGATTACAAGACAGAACTTAAAATTGCATTGTTGTGGCGGTGGTTTAATTTGTATAACCAAACCAAGCTTGTATATCTAAACTGAAGGAAACAGCTAAGAAATAATAACGTATCCTCATATAACTGTTCCTATGATAACATCTAAAAAGTTATGCACAATTTTTAGACAATAAAACTAATTGGTTAGGGTTAGTAAAATCTTATGGTTTGGGTTAAAATAACTATGTGTGTTATGCAAATGGCGTTAGTTAAAGATGAAGTAGGTAAAAAGCAGAGAAAAAAAAAAAAGCAGAGTGAGACCTTTTCCTGAAATGGCCTTTGATTGGCTAAAGTCTCCCATCACAGGTTAGATTTTCTAAAGACTGACAACAGAGCCAAGAGGAGGTGCAGAAGTCCAACCCACATGTAATTATGTAAGTTACGTAACAAAAGTAAGTTAAAATAAGTCAAAGTTGATCTCGCTTTCACACGGGACACAAACAGAGGTCTGCTGGGTTAAAGTCCCGTGTTTGACAAAGGTATCCACCACGACCTCCTCACCGCCCAGACTTTGTCGCTCTTTATAATACTGCATCACCAGACTACCTGCTTATAGGCAGCTCTGCACGTCCTGGCTCACGATTATGTGGGTCACATACAAATTAAACTAGCATTACTTTTCATAGGTACGAATAGTGAACGAGAACAGTCTGAAATGAATCATTTAAAACCTCAGTTTTTATTTAAATGAAAGGACTGAGGAGAAAACACTGTATAGCTGCAAATCAAAAAGGATGCATCTCAAAAGTGAATACATTATTAATTTTTGAAATTTTTTCGTAGTAAAAAAAAGACCCTGTTATTCAGAATGGTGAATCTTTCTCTTGCATGTGTTGTTCTGAAAATGGCATTTTTCTCATAACCTGTAGCAGGCAGGAAGTGTTTGAAAGGAATCAAGGGAACAGTGGAATTCTTCTCCATACAAAAAAGATATTTAATTTCCTTTTCACAAAAATCTCCTGTGTTGTTAAGAATCCCTGAGACGTCTCAGACACGCACGTGCATTTGTGTACATATTTACTTGTGCATGCGTTTCTCTGCCTACCTTTGCATGGAGGCCTCTCACTCTCCCACACTTACTGGATTCAGTTGCCTCTTGTTGAACCACAACACCCCGCGACTGCCAACGAGCCAGCACAAATCCGCTCGCAAACTATTTGCAACATTTTTTTGATCAGGTGTCCACAGTGACAGCAGCACCATCTTTACTGGCAAGTCGGCTTCAACGTGTGTCAGGGAGCAAGCACGAGCATGTGCGAAGGCACCTGATCAGCGTACCAGTCAACTGATGTGTCAGTCGTAGAGAAAAGGATAAAAACTATTTGAAAGAGCACAAAAGCGGCGTCGGCTTGCCACGTAGGAATAAGGTTACACGTTGGACAAGATGACTGACTGAAACATGGCATATGCATTTGACTGTGACATCTCATTTGGACATTTGTATTGTTCCTTTGTACTGTCAAAAAGCAGCGCAGGAACAAAAATCGTGCAGTTGTCAAACTTTGCCAACGTATGTTTGGTAGCAGCCAGGTATGTTTCACAAGGAGAAGTGCTTACAAAAACAGAGTGAGTAACAGAAGAGATCAGTGCCTCAGACATAATAAACTATAAATACTTTGTCTATCTTTTAATCCACTGTAAGTGCCATGAAATGGCTGTGAGATCACGATTCAAAGTTGTAGTTTTGTTTCTGCATGAAATCCTAGCTGCGTATTTGGGTGTAACTTGACTTTAAGAGAGACTTGGTTTAAAAGGTAAAGGTCTGCTCCAGGCTGGACAGAATCATGTTCCTTCTCCATCATCCTTACTTCCAGACAAGTTGGAGGACAAAGCAAATGTTTTCATGCTGGACATCAGGATGTGCCTTAGCCTTTGCAGATGTGAAAAAATGACAATAATGTTGGCGATGTTGTTGCCAGCTGACGAATGCACAAATCTGACCCATATTGATGCGGCTAGTAAGCAAGTTACTTTAGCACCAATAGAATTTAGGGTCTATATGAAAGGAAAGATTGTCTGAATTGTCTGTTTTTAAACATTAATTCTTTGACAGACTGCACTGCATCATCATAAAAAAATAAAACAGTAACACATTATTGCATTCCACTAATTATTTATTTCCCCACTGTACTGGAATGAATGCAAATGCATGTCTGAAAAGCAATAAAAAACCAACACACACATACACACACACACTAAAAATCCTATAGTTGGAAATAAAGTTCAGTCGATGTAATTTGCAAACTTGAACTTCACACATGCAAATATGGTCGTGGATACTTAAAGGAGCGGTATTCAACATTCCAAACATTAAAGGTTGAATATGAAGCTATATTGAGACACTCGGCAACGAACCTGGCAACCCGACTGCTAGAAATATTTTTTTGTTGTTGCGACTACGATCTTGAGACACTCGATGGCAGTGTTCGGTTCATTACCCATATTCAACCTTTAATATAGCAACAAAAAAATATTTGTTATGTAAAGATGAAGTCGATTAATGGGACCCTGAGCAGAGAATTCACTCTCCCTCTCGTAATCCAAGCCTCTCTGTTTTTTAGCCCAGCTGTGTGTGCGCGTAAGTAAGCCGTGAAAAAACATAAAAAGACCCGGATGCAGCAATGGTACCCTTGCAAAATAGATAATGGAGATAGTGGAAGGGGAGGAGAATGCAATCTGAAATAGGCGACAGATGGCAGGCTTTATACCAACAGTCTAAAACTGGTCAGACAGACTGTAAGGCGAATAGCATTCGCAACATGTGTGCGAATTAGCTCTTAGTTTGGGATGATTAACCGAAGAGCTCTTCTCAGTCTTTAACTCAGTGTTTTGGTGTTGAAAATGTAGGTAAAGTTGAGAGTTTACTGTGCATATCAACTATGAGCCACTGAGTTAAAGAGAAGTGCACAGCACTCATGTAGTCTAAAGTCCCTTGATGTAACAGCTCAACTAACCAAGGGGGTGTCAAAATCTGTGTCTGCCTTTCTATACTGCTCTATTGATAATTTCTGTGTGTAACGCTTCTCCAACATGTTTTGTCATTCAGGTACAGTTAAGGTATGGGCTGCATTAGCCGTCTCTACACGCTAACAAAAACTTTGCACATCAGAGAGCGCCGCACAGATCCAACGTCATCCAAACAAACTGAGAGGTTCTATTTTTCTCTGATGAGCGTGGCAGCCAGTGCAAGATCACCACAGAAATATGTTAATATTTTCTTTAGCAAAGGTCAAATATTTAATCTATCCCCACCCATTTTTGATATGACAGTTGAGCTATGGTGTCAAGTTTACACAGTAAAGATAAATGAAAGCATACTATGTTTGACAGGCTTTTACATCGGTGGGTCACATTCTGTCAGAGGACAGTCTTTACATAGTGGTGCTGTAAGAGACGAACAATGAGGCAGTAATGAGAGGACTAAATATTGAACGTCAAAACTGTTTTCTCAGTGATTGATGGTGAGTTGTTGCAATGAATGATTCTGAATTATGAGTTAGAGATGAAGTAGATTTGTTTTGGTGAAGAAGACAAGGAACCAGCTGAGAAAGGGGAAAAGAAGAAGAGTAGAAGAATAAGAAGAACAAAAGGTGGTTAGTGATCAGGTTGAAACATTCCCCACAGGCAGTGATCCCTCACCTGCTTTCCAACTGAATAACACTGGCAATTGTGTTCGTCGGGCCCGTGGGTGTATTAAAGTTTAATTCCGGCGCAAAAATCATCCCTAAGTCTTTTTTTATCACTTGAACAAATCAAAAGAGCCATCGAGACAGTTTTTTTTTCATTTATGAACTGTTAACGGAGAAATCCAGTAGAGTCGCTCACAGTCGCTCACAGTCGCTAACAGTCGCTCACAGTTGCTAACAGTCGCTAACAGTCGGCAACAGCCAGACGTGGCTAACACCAGTTAGCTCGGGTCAGTATGGTGAAGGCATTAAAATGGCTTTTTAAAAAATTATTTCAAATTTGTGACCTTATGACCTGTACGTATAGCAAGTACGTTGGAGAGCTATGCACCTCTAGTTGGTTTGCCAAGAAGCGTAAAGTCTGAGCCTTCAGAGCGTTCACCCAAGCTGGATACTGATCCTATGTGAATGATTCTTTTGCCATCTTTTTGCATCAAAACACACCGTTTTGGAGTGGAAAAAAACTCACCAAATTTGCTTTTTGGCTGTATACTGCATGGCATAATCTGGTTGGTCCAGGTTGGTCGGTTTCTCTCTCTTTTCCCACTAAAACCTCATGCACTTTGACTTCTTTAGTTTAAATAAATAAAAACTATTTAAACATTTGTTTGAAGTTTCACATTAAATGTGTTTTAGTGTAATAGATATATAATTGTCTTCCCTTCCATCTACTCAACAATATCATTTAAAAAAAATATACACACAGATAGATATAAAACTGAGAAATTGAAACAGATCATAAGGTGTTTCTCTTCTCTCCCTCCCGTTTGAAACAACAGGTGATATAACTGCTGATTTAAAACCCCTGACTGTTGCAGCACCAATTAGTTTGGTGTACATTTACATGTGTCTGGGGCTCATGGACACTCGTAGATCATACTGACTCAAGTGGGAGCTGTTTGGCCTGGAGCAGCACGGATGAATTATAACAGTTTCCAGCTTGGAGGGCCCCTGTGTTTTGGGGATGAATCAAGTTCCTATATCGCCAAACTGTCCATCTAAAGCAAATCACCTTGTACTCCAAAATCATATATTTCCGCAAACAAGACATGGGTGCGGTGACACTTGTGCTCATTAATTTTGTTTGAGCAGAGCAAAAACAGACCATACTCGTGAATTTTCTGTCTAATTAAAGACTAAAAATTATGTGATTTAGCTATTTTTCTGCCTGAAAATATTGTTTTATTTTAATTAGTGCCACAACACGGAACATCATGTTGAGACTTTTAGCTGAAGATGGTGCTCGAATGAAACATAGGGGGAGAGTAATTGCACTTTACCCTGTGGGAGAAATGAAGGTTTGCACCTAATGTCATGGCAATCTGTCCAGTTCTTGTCACGATATGTAACTCTAAACCACAAACCTCATGGAGGGGGACCACTGAGGTATTTAGGACATATTGAACCAGGAATGTACCAATCAATCCAGTAAATGTTAAGATATTTCACTGGATAAGTGGAAACTTTGGCCCGCTGGTGGCGCTAAAAGCTTAAGTGAAGGGATCACCAAAGTCATTAGGTTTCATTTTCTGGGCACTATGAAAATCTGTACAAAATCTAACAGCAATTCATCAAACGGTTGTTATTTCAGTCCAGACAAAGTGGTTGGACCCTGCCATTCATAAAGCCATACTGTTAGAGTTGCTAAAAGATAATAAACACATGATACTGTAGTTGTCCTGTATCTGACCTCCAAGATGCCAGGTGCATACTGTCTTTTAAAAGAGTCTGCCTGTGTGTGTGTGTTTGTGTTTGTCTTTGTGTGTGAGTGTGTGTGCACAGTGTTAAGGAGAAACATGAGCCTCCTAATTGGATGCTTTAGTAGCATGTTTTTAGAGTTGTGGATTCATTACAATATGAGTTAACGTTTCAACAAGTTCCTCATTATGAAGGAGAGAAACTATGAAAGAAAGAAATATGCAGTAGGGGATTTGACTCTTTAGAAGTAAGGAGCCCAAAATAGCAAACAACCTAAATGCACGACTTTGAAAAGTTCTACTTTCATGTCTGCAAATTGATTCCTAATGGTGGGTGCTCTATGCATTTGTCAAACGCTCAAACTGGCTTCTTGTGAGGGACGTGGCACCATGACCCCTACTTTACTGTAAGTGCTCTCATTGTTAGACTTCCAGCACATGATGCAGAACCCCAAGACTCACTAATCAGACGGTGATGTTGAGAAGAAGCCTCAAGACATGATGCAAGATAAAGACATGGGGTATAAAATTCTCCCCGAACTAAACATCCTGCTGTTCACAGACCAAGTGGTCTTTGTCCTTTTTTTTCCCTCCTCCACACTATTTGCTAATGAGGACTTGGGGTCAGTGTAATTGTTGCAGGAAACACCGCGCTGATCATAGGTGCAATTTGAGGGAAAATTAGGTTCTGTTGGATGACCTCATCTCTTTGGTCAGGCAGGCCGAGCCCCGAGGCTTTTCTGATTTGTCTTCTTGGGTCAGCACCACCACATATGTGGGATGTGTATGTGTGCGTGTCACACGCTCAAGTGAAGTCACCATAGGGGAAGAAATGCCAGTGAGGATGAGTCTGGGTGAGGAGCTGAGATGATTAGACCACCAACAGATGATTCAGCGCCCAGTCGGGGAGATTTACTCGGTTCTCAGCGGACTGGCTCCTCTTTCTTATCAAAGCTCTGGCAGCAGGAGTGCTGATTAGGGATCTCTGATGAAACGAGAAGGAGGAATGTAACATGATTTAACTGGAGTTGATAAAGGATGAGTTAATGTATCATTCTTGTTGTCTGTACAGACCAGTAATTTGTAACATGACCAACAACTACCCCAAGCTAGAAATCAGATATAAATGACGTTTGATCGCAAGGCATTAAAAAACAAACTATGACTCAGAGATGCTCAGAAGTCCTTTTTTGCAAGTCCAAGTCGAGTCTCAAATCTCTGACCTAGACCCAGTCCTCAAAGAAGGTGAGTACATACAACAAAAGAAGTAATGTAAGCTTCTGAAAGAATCCCTTGTCCACTTATTTCACATGGAACAGCGTGCTTTAGTTCTCCTTTAATCATATCATATCTTTGATCCACCCACCTATCAGAAAATTAAAGGCTCTCACTCACAAATTCTCCATTAGCTGGGAAATGTGTGCACTGGACTGGTTGTCCTCGCCAAACCTGCACCATTACCAGCTGTAGCCAAGCCTCATAACTGAGGAATACGAGCAGACAATAGTTACACTCAGTCTGACTCCAGGTCGGAAGCTTGGTTCAAATCTGGCATCTTTTGATCTCTGTATCTTTCGGACAAACACAGTTTTATATCAAATAAAGGAAAGGGTTTATTTGAGTATTTAAAGAGACACAGATGACATGCAACAAGGATCAGAGGCTAGATCCGAACACAGGATGCTGTGATTATACGGTCGAAGTTTTCTTCTTAAGATCATTTTTATGGTATTTCTGCTTGTAGAGACAGAGACGAGATGGGAATGACACATGACAAAGATCCAAATCTCAAGCTAGGGCTTAAAGACACTTTAACAAGACTGGAGTCTGGAGGACAGTCTTAGGGCGCACTCACACTGTCCATCCGTACCGTTCCCCGTGCTTTAGGGTACTTGCCCCCCACCATCCCTCTCCCCCCGCGGGCCAGACCTGTTTGTACTCACACTGCCTGAGCCTCGGCGAATGCTTCTTGCTGCCTATACGTCATTGCGGCGTAACACGTCACACGCATTGATTGACGTCATTGTGATGCGTCGCTTTGTTTACAAATCTTTCCATAGACCTCGGAGTAGCTCTGCATCACACCAACGTGAACCTTTCGCCGCCATTGTTTTAAATGTCTGCGCATGGTCTGTCCTTCCTTCTTTCTATGTCCGAACAGGCGCACACAAAATTACATCAGAACCGCCGTAGGCCTCGTGCTCATGCTCGTGCTCGTACATGTGTGCACGCTCGTGCTCGTACATGTGCAAACGTGCTTTACAAAAGCCCACCTCTCCCAAACGGTCCGTGGCCGGCAAGCGTGCTGCAGCTGGGCGCGGTACGGTTGCACTCACACTGGTCGAACGAACTAGACTTTAACCGTAAAACCTGTTTGGGCACGGTACAGATGGACAGTGTGAGTGCGCCCTTAGGTTCTTGTATTTCATGCATCTCAAACAAAAAAGCAGAAAAAGAAAACCGAGATTATGTGATTACATTTATTTCAGTGAATTGTGCAAAAATCCCAATTCAAAACATCCCAATGATAGACTGCTCCTCCTCATATGCATTGCACCAATGGAAATCATGCAGCCAGTTGTGCAGCCACTGCAGCCAGCTGATAGACAGGAATATGTCCGTTTCCACATCTGAACACTGAACAAACATGCAAAACCTGAGAGCCACCAAAACTCTATCCCCTTAATCTTTTAGCCTACATCTCAGACCAGGAAGCAGCCAGACAACCCCCAACCCAAAGCCAAGGGCAAGCAAGAGAGCACACCTTCGACTGCGCAGAGCAAACAGGGGAGAGGGGAGATCTATATTTCACAAAGCGGGCCCCGGCACTCAGGGCTTGGCAAAAGTAAACAACAGCACTAGCAGGCCCGTAATTGATGGCACCGTTCCTTTTTATACAGTAAATAGATGTCAAACAGTGGTGGAACGCAGCGACCAGATTACAAAAGATTTGCAACACCCCTGGATTACAGAAGAATGCCTTCCTTTGATCTTACACCACTTAGTCTTTGATTCCCTGTAATTACTTGAAGCAGCCGCTTTCTTAGGCAGGGCCTGAAAAATGATGTATGGCCTCTAACAATTTCTTAATTTTAGGAGGAATCAGTGACTGCGCTCTGGTTTGTGCACAATATGGTGTCCAAGAACTAAGGTAAAAGATAAGAGATCATCTTGGTTGGTTATAAATGTTAAAAAAATGACATTTGTAACCATGCAATTATTGAAGAAAATAGCATATACCTTCAAGACTTTATGTTTTGCTGCTTTTTGATGAAAATCCCAATGCAAAATTGCAAATTGCATGAAAATTGACATTTTTAATATGGGTCAGTCTGGCACTTAGTTGGTCAGTTGAGCCACCACTTTAGACTAGACCAGGGGTGGGCAATTCCGGTCCTGGAGAGCCACTGTCCTGCATGTTTTAGGTTTCTCTCTACCCTAACACACCTGAGTCTAACAATAATCAAACTGTGAAAATACCTGTGATACCTAAAACATGCAGGACAGTGGCTCTCCAGGTCTGGAATTGCCTACCCCTGGTATCTAAAACCCCTATTTGGATAGAAATTCATGGTTGCCATCTACTAATTTTGGTTAATCCCATTCATTTTGATACAAACATTTACATCCCCTTCAGGATGAATTGTAATTTTTGTGATCCCTTGACTTTCATTTTGCAACACCATTTGGTGAAAATGTCTGTTTATCCAATATTCAGGTTAATAACCAAATATTTGCTAAACCAATGAACATCAGCCCCAGCTCGCGTTTATTGCTGATTTACCAATGTTTGAGTGTTATCATGCAACGCTATGATTGTGAACCTAGTAAACATACCATTTTAACATTAGCATTATCATCCTGTCTTTTAGCTCAAAGCATCGTAAGTACATCTTCAGAGAGCTGCATCACTTTATAAAACAGGTAGCTCAAATCAAGCAATCTGAGCTCGGTAGGCCCGGACAGCTAGCCCAAGATAGCCTATTTTCTTGTGAACATTATTATTATTTATTTATAAAAACCTATTTAAATCAAAATGTCTATAACTTTCATATTACTATACTTGATCATCGTTTTATAAAAGCATTAGCTTGCTCCAGGCCATTATATGTTGTGGTTATATCACAGTTATGAGGCATTGTTTGCCCTACGGTCTGTCCTGAGATATTGTATTGTATTTTATGAGTAGACACTCATCAGTTCCCATCCGGTGTGTATCAGTGAGAGTGAGTGCTGAGCATTATCAAGGCGACCCGTGCAGATCGGTCTGCTTCCTCCAAGAGGTGGCGGCGCGGGTTGGCGATCTCAGCGGTTGCATGCTACGACAGAAGATAGCAAAGGCAGATGAAAGACTGCCTGCATGTGAGGCTGGAAGAGAAGAAGATGAGACGGGGGTGAAGTCTCCATAACAATTCCATTATTGACACAGTAAGTGCAGGCAATAAGGGTCTTCTCTTCTGGGTCCTCATCAAAGTTCTTTACAGGAGGCCAAAAGGGAAATAATGCGCCAGAAAGCTAGAACCAAATCACTCTTTGGCATCAAAGGATTGCCATTATCTCACACAAATACACACACACACACACACACACAAGCTCACAGCATTCTCGGAGGCATCTTGGAGCACCATAATGCTTTGATGTGCATTTATCTGGATGTTGCAAACTGGTGTTACAGGACCAGTGTGTTATAAGCAGTCGACCGAGTTACAGTCAGTTGAAGATACCGATATCGATACCGATATCCGATATATACTGATATATAGGATAATACCGAGTTACTTCATCCAGGTTACCAAGGAGGAAGTGGATACATTCTCCTATGTATTCCAAGGGCTTTTTGGCTGATAACTATATACTTTAAACTGCCAGTTTACCTGCCTATACCCTCCACTACACCAATGTTTGCAGCCACAATTGATGGTATTGTTTTTGCCCTATCAATATTTCTTGATAAAAGATCTAATTTGTTCTAAATGTATGTCCTGTTGGCATGGATGTATTCTAGTATCCCCAACTCGGGTCCTGGAGACCTTTGTTGCATGTCATCGCCCATCTTTACTTCCCTCATCTACCGTTTTTACCACCGCAGTTAGAAATTTAAGGTTAGCAGATGTTCATGTGCATGCAGAAATACATGTGTGGCATCACACATGTGCTAGATCAGCATGACAAAACATAACAACCTCTGGTTGTTAAAAAAAACACAACAGGGTACCTTTAAGTGATAGGGGAAAATTTGACGTACAGTATATTATTGCCTGCAAATGAAGAATTGATTTAAAAAAACATACTGATTATATTTTGAAACGGAGAATAAAATATGACTCCACAATCAAGATAATTCAAGACTTGTTTATCCTGCTGTCAAGAGAGGCTATGCATCATACTTTATTACTGGGAAATACTGTATGTTAGATTGATCTCAAGTCTAATACTGAGAAAAACCATAAAATAACATATCGGTCTAACACAGCCTGTAACAGCAGCACTCGCCTAGCCTGCATCCTTCATTGGTTTTTAGGCGACGCTTCCTCTCCGCGGACTTTGTTATCACTTTG